>NC_068434.1:11593190-11630690 GCF_023373465.1 Oncorhynchus keta | reverse complement strand
TGGCTGTCCACAGAGATGGTGTGGGTGCCTTACTAAACTTGGAGTTGGCTATCCACAGAGATGGTGTGGGTGCCTTACTAAACTTGGAGTTGGCTGTCCACAGAGATGGTGTGGGTGCCTTACTAAACTTGGAGTTGGCTGTCCACAGAGATGGTGTGGGTGCCTTACTAAACTTGGAGTTGGCTGTCCACAGAGATGGTGTGGGTGCCTTACTAAACTTGGAGTTGGCTGTCCACAGAGATGGTGTGGGTGCCTTACTAAACTTGGAGTTGGCTATCCACAGAGATGGTGTGGGTGCCTTACTAAACTTGGAGTTGGCTGTCCACAGAGATGGTGTGGGTGCCTTACTAAACTTGGAGTTGGCTGTCCACAGAGATGGTGTGGGTGCCTTACTAATCTTGGAGTTGGCTGTCCACAGAGATGGTGTGGGTGCCTTACTAATCTTGGAGTTGGCTGTCCACAGAGATGTTGTGGGTGCCTTACTAATCTTGGAGTTGGCTGTCCACAGAGATGGTGTGGGTGCCTTACTAATCTTGGAGTTGGCTGTCCACAGAGATGGTGTGGGTGCCTTACTGATCTTGGAGTTGGCTGTCCACAGAGATGTGTGGGTGCCTTACTAATCTTGGAGTTGGCTGTCCACAGAGATGGTGTGGGTGCCTTACTAATCTTGGAGTTGGCTATCCACAGAGATGGTGTGGGTGCCTTACTAATCTTGGAGTTGGCTGTCCACAGAGATGGTGTGGGTGCCTTACTAATCTTGGAGTTGGCTGTCCACAGAGATGGTGTGGGTGCCTTACTAATCTTGGAGTTGGCTGTCCACAGAGATGGTGTGGGTGCCTTACTAATCTTGGAGTTGGCTGTCCACAGAGATGGTGTGGGTGCCTTACTAATCTTGGAGTTGGCTGTCCACAGAGATGGTGTGGGTGCCTTACTAAACTTGGAGTTGGCTATCCACAGAGATGGTGTGGGTGCCTTACTAATCTTGGAGTTGGCTGTCCACCGAGATGGTGTGGGTGCCTTACTAATCTTGGAGTTGGCTGTCCACAGAGATGGTGTGGGTGCCTTACTAATCTTGGAGTTGGCTGTCCACAGAGATGGTGTGGGTGCCTTACTAATCTTGGAGTTGGCTGTCCACAGAGATGGTGTGGGTGCCTTCTTGGAGTTGGCTGTCCACTAATCTTGGAGTTGGCTGTCCACAGAGATGGTGTGGGTGCCTTACTAATCTTGGAGTTGGCTGTCCACAGAGATGGTGTGGGTGCCTTACTAATCTTGGAGTTGGCTGTCCACAGAGATGGTGTGGGTGCCTTACTAATCTTGGAGTTGGCTGTCCACAGAGATGGTGTGGGTGCCTTACTAATCTTGGAGTTGGCTGTCCACAGAGATGGTGTGGGTGCCTTACTAATCTTGGAGTTGGCTGTCCACAGAGATGGTGTGGGTGCCTTACTAATCTTGGAGTTGGCTGTCCACAGAGATGGTGTGGGTGCCTTACTAATCTTGGAGTTGGCTGTCCACAGAGATGGTGTGGGTGCCTTACTAATCTTGGAGTTGGCTGTCCACAGAGATGGTGCTGTATTAAGTCTGTTCCTAATGGCACCCTATTATTAATGACACCGTATGGGCCCTGGTCAAAAGTAGAACACTACATACTGAGTGAACAAAACAGTAAGAACACATTGATAGTACGCTGCACCCCCACCCCTTTGCCCTCAGAACAGCATCAATTCGTCGGGGCATGGACTCTATAAGGTGTCGAAAGCATTCCACAGGGATGCTGGCCCATGTTGACTCTAATGCTTCCCACAGTTGTGTCAATTTGGCCGGATGTCCTTTGGGTTATGGATCATTTCTTGATACACACAGGAATCTGATCAGCTGATCTAAGAAGGGCTATATAAATACATTTGATTTGATTTGAACTGTTGAGCGTTAAAACAAATCCAGCAACGTTGTAGTTCTTGACACAAACCGGTGTTCCTGGCACCTACTACCATATCCCCTTCACAGGCACTTAATAACCTTTTACTGCAGTGGGCTAAATCAGGGTCACAGAGAGTGTTTCTTGGTAGTCTTAATATACACATATACTTTGAAACAAATGTATGCATCTCACACACGTTGGTTATGGGCATAGAAAAAGAGGACACCTTTACTATGTCAGATATTGAGTTGAAATGTATTCCATTTTGAGTTTGCATCCCAATATTACACTTTATATACATCACAGAAGACTGAAATATAACAGTTTGACGTAGAAAGACCAGATTTTCGGTATATAACAAAGAGTTATGAAATATGAATAACATTCCACCCATGAGACCACTAGAGGGCGATTTAGTCATTTGACTGCAGGAAAGGGCTACATCATTTGTCAAGCCCGTTCACCATCTGAATGGCACACATACACTATCCATGTCTCAATTGTCTCAAGGTGTACAAATCATTCTTTAACCCGTCTCCTCTCCTTCATCTACACTGATTGAAGTGGATTTAACAAGTGACATCAATAAGGGATCATAGCTTCCACCTGGACTCACCTGGTCAGTCTGTGTCATGGAAAGACCAGGTGTTCTTCAGACAGTGACTAACACACTCGATTTGAACCCGTCTGTCACACTAACAGACCGTTAACAGATGTCATGTTTATGATATAATGATATCACGCTGTCATGTCGCACGTGGCGATCTGCTTATCATAACCAACTTGTCAACCCAAATCTCCCCACATCATGTCACGACGGTGTGACGTCATCCACGTCGTAAACGGACAGCTACAGACCCTGGTTTGATCCCGGGCTGTATCACAACTGGCCGCGATCGGGAGTCCCATAGGGCGGCGCACAATTGGCCCAGCGTTGTCTGGGTTAGGCTGGGGTAGGCCGTCATTGTAAAATAAGGATTTGTTCTTAACTGACTCGCCTAGTTAAAATGTAGGTAAAATACCTCAGCACCAAATTCTCCTTTTAAACAGGCTCCCCGTAAACCTTCCCACTAGTTGAAGGTTAAGCGAGGAAGAAAAGCCAGGAGGAGTGGAGAAGAGGGATTTGTGAATGAGCCGTGCTGCTCGCCTTCCACAATGGCCTTTTGTTCCAGCTGGAGAGTGCACCTTTATGACATCACCCTACTCAGGAAGACCCCCCTCTCCTCCTGCTCCAGCAATGTTTTCTCAATATGTTCGGTAAGGATGGGGTAATGGCAACAGCCCGGGCTCAGTGAGACTCTGCAGCACCACAGTTCTAGACGGGCAGTTCTAGACTGGTAGTTCTAGACTGGCAGTTCTAGACTGGCAGTTCTAGACTGGCTCATTTACCGTCCGCTCTCTCTCCACCCGGGCGGAAGACAATCGTACGTGTCTCTCTTAGAAATCAAATCTCCAGACATGGAGAAGAATGGATTTCCACATTTTCCCCCTGCTCTTTTCAGCACAATGGCCGGTTTTGTATGTTTGCAAAATGGAAACACATTGTTTCACACACAAACTTTGTCGCCACGGGCGAATCCCCACTCCGTCTCCATGGTTATATTACCGTCTCTGGTTCCCTCTCTCTCTCACACAGCCCCACTCTGGGGAGGTATTACACGCATCCACCAATCAACACGCCTGCTGCTGTTCCACAAGCCCACCCCCTCGCGCCTCGCCCCTCGCCCCTCGCCCCACACCACTAACTCCCCCCACTAACCCCCTCCCCCTTCCCCTTCCCCCTACAAACCCACTCCCCCCACTAACCCCCCCCCCCCCTCTTCCCCTCCTTCTGTGCATGATGTCCTATTGAACAACAAACCTTGAGCGTCGGGCCTCGAGAAGAGGGATCTGTCCTCAACCCCTGTCCTATTCTGCTGAGCATGCTGGGTAAAAAGGGTCGGAGCTGGGGGCCCCGCGAGGCCTCCAACTTAAGGTCATGGCAGCTCTGACATCGCCCCCTCAGCGCTATTCACACCACCCCATACCCTTCACCCCCCTGCAGAGAGGTTGGAAAACGAGCTGAGATTTTCCTTCCTCCACCAGTGAATTTGTTGTGTGAGGTCTGTGGGAGAAAATGTGAAAAGAGAGGAGGGAGGAAGATGGGATTCCTCTTTACTTCCCTTTGTGAGGGTCTTCTACCTGGGGAGAGCAAAAGCCGGGAAGGAGGAGCTTGATTAAAGTGGCTCTCTGACCTTCAACCCTCCTGGTCATGTGATCCAGGCAGTCCTTCCTCTGACGTTACATACATAGTGCACTACATTTGACCAGAGCCATCGTCCATGGTCTAAAGTAGTGCACTATATAGGGAATAGGGTGCCATTTGGGACGCAGATGAGATCGGTAATATTTTAACTAGGAAAGTCAGTTAAGAACAAATTCTTATTTACAATGACTGCCTACCCCAGCCAAACCCAGACAACACTGGGCCAATTGTGCACCACCCTATGGGACTCCCAATCACAGCCAGATGTGATGCAGCCTGGATTTGAACCAGGAACTGCAGTGATGCCTTTTGCACTGAGATGCAGTGCCTCAGACTGCTGCGCCACTCGGGAGCCCCCAGTAGCAAAGTGGTAATAAGGAGCTCACTCACTCCCACTCTGCTCTCTGTTGAGTCTTCAGGCCCATTACCCCCTACCCTGTTTAACATAGGCCTCTCAAAATATTGTTCCTTCTCGTTTCAATGAAAAGCAAAGAGGGATCCTTAAAGAGGTGTGTGTGTGTTTGCGTGTGTATCCGGGTGTGGTTTGTGTGTGTGTGTGTGTGTGTGTGTGTGTGTGTGTGTGTGTGTGTGTGTGTGTGTGTGTGTGTGTGTGTGTGTGTGTGTGTGTGTGTGTGTGTGTGTGTGTGTGTGTGTGTGTTAGAGCACAGTAATGTGTCTCAGCGTGGGTTGAAACAGATCTTTGATGCTCTCTGCCTCACCACACAATGTGCCCTTTCAGGACAGACATGTATTCCCCCAATTAACACTGTAAAGAACCTGTTTGTTTTCCTTCCATTGCTGACTGTTTAGAGAGAGAGAGAGAGAGAGAGAGAGAGAGACAGACAGACAGACAGACAGACAGACAGACAGACAGACAGACAGACATTTTTTCTCTTTTCGACCCACAGTCTCTCTCTCTCTCTCTCTCTCTCTCTCTCTCTCTCTCTCTCTCTCTCTCTCTCTCTCTCTCTCTCTCTCTCTCTCTCTCTCTCTCTCTCTCTCTCTCTCTCTCTCTCTCTCTCTCCATTTCTCTCTCCTCACTCTCTCTCTCTCCCTCTCTCTCTCTCCCTTTCTGTATATTATTCATAATATGACAGTAATGTCACTGTGGATAAACACATGTAAAGAGGACAGTGTTAGTGATGGCTCCCAGTTTCTAGTTATCCTCTCTGTGCTGGACACACAACCACAGTCTCACTCTCCCCTTGTTTCTCCTCTCTGTGCTGGTCACACAACCACAGTCTCACTCTCCCCTTGTTTCTCCTCTCTGTGCTGGTCACACAACCACAGTATCACTCTCCCCTTGTTTCTCCTCTCTGTGCTGGTCACACAACCACAGTCTCACTCTCCCCTTGTTTCTCCTCTCTGTGCTGGTCACACAACCACAGTCTCACTCTCCCCTTGTTTCTCCTCTCTGTGCTGGTCACAACCACAGTCTCACTCTCCCCTTGTTTCTCTTCTCTGTGCTGGTCACACGACCATAGTCTCACTCTCCCCTTGTTTCTCCTCTCTGTGCTGGTCACAACTAGTCTCACACTCTCCTTGGCAACGAGACACACTCCCCTCACTCCACACCACAGACTTACACAGTCACTCTACCCCTCTACCCTTTTTTAACTGTTTTAGTGCCCCTCTGGTAAACTTCTCATGAGTAATCCCCAACCCCCACCATGTCCCGATCGCTGCTCTCCACCTCCAGTTCCATGGATTAGTGGGCCAGAGGGGGCCTGCCGATTGACCTCTGCGCTGGTGATTGATTGAAGCAGGCAGCTGGGAGAGGAGAGTACCTCAGGGTTTATCTACTCGCTCTCTCTCCGCTACATCCATCTCTCTCTCTCTCTCTCTCTCTCTCTCTCTCTCTCTCTCTCTCAATTCAATTCAAGGGGCTTTATTTCCATGGGAAACATATGTTAACATTGCCAAAGCAAGTGAAGTAGATAATAAACGACAAAGAAATAAACAATAAACAATAAATCTCTCTCGCTCTCTCTCTCTCTGTCTCTCTCCCTCTCTCCCTCTCTCTCCTCCACCCATCTCTCTCTCTCTCTCTCTCTCTCTCCCTCTCTCTCCTCCACCCATCTCTCTCTCCAAGGCCATGTCTGTGTCTGTTCCTTTTTGTCTCCTCTCCTCTCCTCTCCTCTCCTCTCTTTTCCTCTCCTCTAATTTCCTCTTCTCTAATTTCCTCTCCTCTCCTCTCCTCTCTTTTCCTCTCCTCTAATTTCCTCTCCTCTAATTTCCTCTCCTCTCCTCTACTCTCCTCTCCTCTCCTCTCCTCTCCTCTAATTTCCTCTCCTCTCTTTTCCTCTCCTTTCCTCTCCTCACCTTACCTTTCCTTTCGTCCCCTCATCTCTTCTCTACCCTCCTTTCTCCCCTCATCTCTTCTCTACCCTCCTTTCCTCTCCTTTCCTCCCCTCACCTCTTCTCTCCTCCTTTCCGCTTATCTCCTCTCATCTCCTCTCCTCTAATTTCCTCTCCTCTAATTTCCTCTCTCTCCTCTCCTCTCCTCTCCTCTAATTTCCTCTCCTCTCCTCTCCTCTCTTTTCCTCTCCTCTAATTTCCTCTCCTCTAATTTCCTCTAATCTCCTCTCCTCTCCTCTCCTCTCCTCTCCTCTCTTTTCCTCCCTCTAATTTCCTCTCCTCTAATTTCCTCTCCTCTCTCTCCTTCTTTTCCTCTCCTCTAATTTCCTCTAATTTCCTCTCCTCTCCTCTCCTCTCCTCTCCTCTCCTCTCCTCTCCTCTCCTCTCCTCTCCTCTCCTCTCCTCTAATTTCCTCTCCTCTCTTTTCCTCTCCTTTCCTCTCCTCACCTTACCTTTCCTTTCGTCCCCTCATCTCTTCTCTACCCTCCTTTCGTCCCCTCATCTCTTCTCTACCCTCCTTTCCTCTCCTTTCGTCCCCTCACCTCTTCTCTCCTCCTTTCCGCTTATCTCCTCTCCTCTCCCATCCTCTCCTTTCTCACCTCTTCTCTCGTCTCGTCTCCTCTCCTCTCCTCTCCTCTCTTCTCTTCTCTTCTCCTCTCCTCTCCTCTCCTCCACCCCTCCCTGGTGACCCTGATGGCCCTCAGGAATAATTGATGAGGAACGAGGAGGGGTGTGGAGTGTTTAGCTGTCTCCCAAACACGTTGTGACACGACACCCTGGAGGTAGGAGCCTGATGCTGGGCAGAGTTGGCAGGGGAAGAGACTGAGGGTGAGGGGGGATCGAGGGATGGGAGGAAGGTGGAGGATGGGGGAGTCATGGAGGATTGAGGAGTCATGGAGGATTGGGAGTCATGGAGGATTGGGGAGTCATGGAGGATTGGGAGTCATGGAGGATGGGGAGTCATGGGGGATGGGGAGTCATGGAGAATGGGGAGTCATGGAGGATTGGGGAGTCATGGAGGATTGGGAGTCATGGAGGATGGGGGAGTCATGGAGGATTGGGGAGTCATGGAGGATGGGGAGTCATGGAGGATGGGGAGTCATGGAGGATGGGGAGTCATGGTGGATGGGGAGTCATGGTGGATGGGGAGTCATGGAGGATTGGGGAGTCATGGTGGATGGGGAGTCATGGTGGATGGGGAGTCATGGTGGATGGGGAGTCATGGAGGATTGGGGAGTCATGGTGGATGGGGAGTCATGGTGGATGGGGAGTCATGGTGGATGGGGAGTCATGGTGGATGGGGAGTCATGGTGGATGGGGAGTCATGGTGGATGGGGAGTCATGGTGGATTGGGGAGTCATGGTGGATGGGGAGTCATGGTGGATGGGGAGTTATGGTGGATGGGGAGTCATGGTGGATGTGGAGTCATGGTGGATGGGGAGTCATGGTGATGTACAAGTGGGAAGTGATGAAAGATTTATATTCATTGACTGGATGGACATCCTCCGGAGGGGTAGTGTGTGGTCCCCTAGCAACACATATAAACACATTACAGCCCACAGATTTCACACTAGGTCTGTTTTTCATCCTTCCATAAATTCAATGGGGAGAAATGGGCTGCTGCTGTGAAATGTTGTCTTGTCTCACAGACCCCAGTAGTGGGTTCCATGCTGTTTTTGGAGTGCTAGCATGGAATAATGTATCCGCGCGATCCTTTTTCCATACACAAACCCAGAAGACGATGTGCAAGCAGTCAATAAAACAAGAAGTAGTAATGTAACAGTAATGTAATGTGTTTCTCCCAACAGGGCAGAGTTCCCTGTGGCATTAAAAGAGAAATATTCCAACAGACAAGATAATGGTCTCTTACGTCGAGAGAGTACCAAACACATTACCACCTGAGCGAGCCTCCTCCTCCTCCTCCTCCTCTGTCAGCAGTCGGAGAGCTAGAAACGCATCAAGCAGAAAGGAAATCCTTTACGAGATACAATACAAGGGCTTCAGCAGTAGTACAGTTTAGCATTCACCGTTTGTCCTCTTGTTGAATATGACAAGGATTCCATACTAACAAGCACTTCTTTAAGGTCTTCTAATGTGTCCATGGGATGATACAGTATTGGTTCATCTTCGGGGGAAAAAAGTGTGGCTGCCTGCATGTACAGTGTACTGTATCTGGCTTTTGTGTGACGCTTGCCTGAGTGAGATAATAATAATAATATAATAATATATGCCAGTTAGCAGACGCTTTTATCCAAAGCGACTTACAGTCATGTGTGCATACATTCTACGTATGGGTGGTCCCGGGGATCGAACCCACTACCCTGGCGTTACAAGCGCCATGCTCTACCAACTGAGCTACAGAAGGACCTTTTTTTGCTCATTCAAAAGCTACGTCTATTCACAAAAAAATATGTGGCTCCTTTGTAGCACATATAAACCAGTGGCCCCTTTTGGCCCCGTTGTAAGAGACTTCTGGCCCCCTATTAACATGACCCCGGTGAAAACTTGAGGCTGGAGTTTCTCCTGTAAATACACTCCGCTTCTCAGGTTCACCCCTCAAATAAAACTCCATCACACGCAACGTGGGACGGAACATCTTAATCCGAGCTCCCTAAAGTACAAGCTCTTAAAAGGAGTTTTATAGCATCAAAAAAAGACCAACAGGGAAAAAAGTTAAACAAATAATGATTATGTTACTGGAAGTACAGAAGGCTTCTTTAAGTGTAAGGAATTATTTCTGGTTTTACAGCACACTCCCAGCCTAGGGCCATGCAATGAGCAGTAATTGTACTCCATACCTCTGTCATTTCTCCCTACCTCACACTTACCATTGCCCTAGCTCAGCCTCTCATTGCCTAAACAGAGCCCAGGCTTGAAGTTATCCGTTTAACTACTCTAATGAAGCATTTCCCCCACTTTCCCCTCTGCCCATAAGCTGCTACCACCTCACACTCTCTCATTTTCCCCTCTCCCCCTCTCACTTTCCCCTCTCCCCATCTCCCCCTCTCACCCCCTCTCCCCCTCTCTTCTCCCCCTCTCACCCTCTCATTTTCCCCTCTCCCCCTCTCATTTCCCCTCTCCCCATCTCCCCCTCTCACTTTCCCCTCTCCCCCTCTCTTCTTCCCCTCTCCCCCTCTCCCTTTCCCCTCTTCCCCCTCTCACTTTCCCCTCTCCCCCTCTCTTCTCCCCCTCTCACCCTCTCATTTTCCCCTCCCCCTCTCACTTTCCCCTCTCCCCCTCTCATTTTCCCCTCTCCCCCTCTCTTCTCCCCCTCTCACCCTCTCATTTTCCCCTCTCACTCTCTCCTCTCTCCCACTCACCCTCTCACTTTCCCCTCTCCCCATCTCCCCCTCTCACTTTCTCCTCTCACCCTCTCACTTTCCCCTCTCACCCTCTCACTTTCCCCTCTCACCCTCTCACTTTCCCCTCTCACCCTCTCACTTTCCCCTCTCACCCTCTCACTTTCCCCTCTCACCCTCTCACTTTCTCCTCTCACCCTCTCACTTTCCCCTCTCACCCTCTCACTTTCCCCTCTCACCCTCTCACTTTCCCCTCTCATCCTCTCACTTTCCCCTCTCAGCCTCTCACTTTCACCTCTCATCCTCTCACTTTCCCCTCTCAGCCTCTCACTTTCACCTCTCATCCTCTCACTTTCCCCTCTCACCCTCTCACTTTCACCTCTCAGCCTCTCACTTTCCCCTCTCAGCCATCTCACTTTCACCTCTCATCCTCTCACTTTTCCTCTCACCCTCTCACTTTCACCTCTCACCTTCTCCTCTCACCCTCTCACTTTCCCCTCTCACCCTCTCACTTTCACCTCTCATCCTCTCACTTTCCCCTCTCAGCCTCTCACTTTCACCTCTCATCCTCTCACTTTTTCCTCTCACCCTCTCACTTTCACCTCTCACCATCTCACTTTCCCCTCTCACCATCTTACTTTCCCCTCTCACCCTCTCACTTTCCCCTCTCACCATCTCACTTTCTCCTCTCACCCTCTCACTTTCCCCTCTCATCCTCTCACTTTCTCCTCTCACCCTCTCACTTTCCCCTCTCACCCTCTCACTTTCCCCTCTCACCCTCTCACTTTCATCTCTCACCCTCTCACTTTCTCCTCTGCCCATAAGCCCACTCACTGTCACCCTCTTCCCCTCATGTCAATCAACCTCCTATGAAGTGTGGCATACCACCCTGTCACCATGTGTCCCTGAGAGGTCAGAGGTCAGGAAAGCGGCAGCCATTTTGTTTCCTGCATAGCTGTTGTTAATAACGTGTTACAACCATCCTGGTCCCCACTCATCATCACTCTCTCAGCTGGGACTCCAAGCTCATCTGATTTAGTTATTCATTTCACTGCCTGCTGGTCCTTGTAAGTGAAGTACAGTATTACACACTCAAATGGATCATGGAATGAATATTCATGTGTGTGTGTGTGTGTGTGTGTGTGTGTGTGTGTGTGTGTGTGTGTGAGCAGTAATTTGACTGAAGTGGTGTATATGGACTCTGTCATCATATGTAACAGCTTTCCTGTCTGTGAGCCTCTCCTGTCTGGATTACCGTGACGATGCTGTAAGGAGCAGGGATACTGACTGCACTTAATTCAGTCTGCTATGGTACAAATTACGGTGCAGAAACACCGTAATGTGTGTGTGTGTGTGTGTACACCCTTTGTGCATCAGTGGCGGTCGTGACATTTAAGATGAAGGATGATGAGTTCGTTCTTTAATGAGATTTTATTCAATTTCTTCTTTCTACAACCCCAATCTTAGATCGATGCTTTGTGATGTCTAGAATTGTTTGTGGTTGCTATTGGCTTTTTAATAAAGAGATGGAGGGATGGAGGAATGGATGGAGGGATGGAGAGATGTATGGATGTATGGATGTATGGATGGATGGATGGATGGAGGAATGGATGGAGGGATGTATGGATGGAGGGATGGAGGAATGGATGGAGGGATGGAGAGATTGGCAGAGCTCGCGCTCTGAGTGCTAGCGCCACCAAATTCATATACTTGTGCCTTGATTTTTTTGTGTTGTTTTCTAAAATTAACTTTGTGATGACCCCATGCATGCTCCCACGGTGGTATGTCTGTCTCCTCCAACATATATTAGTCACAGAGAAGGAGGGAGCTTGTTGTTCACAGATACACACCAATGTTGTTTGCTTGTATGCATGTGAAGCCTTTAATGGCTACATGCAAATGGCTGTGCAATGCAGGGTAGTGACTGGCATGTCAGAGCCTGTCTGAACTTAATGGTCATTGGTTTGATTGTGACGAGTCCAATTATCCTGTGTGGCTTGTTTTTGTGACTGTTGGTGGGGCAGGAACAAAGCCTTAAGAAGATGTTGGTTTGTCTTGCACTATACTTGATAATGAAAATTCAGAGAGACCCCACAGACAAATGTTGTCTTTTTCTGCCTGAATTGTGAATATAAAAGGGGAGGCGGCAAATGCAGAGGACTGCTGATGCAAAGAGATATAGACAGACAGACAGATATATATATATATAGAGAGAGAGACAGAGACAGAGACCTGCTGATACAGAGAGACAGACATATATATATACACATATATACACACACATAGAGAGAGAGACAGAGGGAGAGAGAGACACAGAGTGAGACAGAGGGAGGGAGAGAGACAGAGAGAGAGAGAGGGAGAGAGAGAGACAGAGTGAGACAGAGGGAGGGAGAGAGAGAGAGACAGAGTGAGAGAGGGAGACAGAGAGAGACAGAGAGAGAGAGACAGAGACACAGAGTGAGACAGAGAGACAGAGAGAGAGACACACAGAGTGAGACAGAGGGAGAGAGAGACAGAGGGAGACAGAGAGACACATAGTGAGACAGAGAGACACATAGTGAGACAGAGAGAGACACAGAGTGAGACAGAGGGAGAGAGAGAGAGACACAGAGAGAGACACAGAGGGAGAGAGAGACAGAGGGAGAGAGAGAGAGACACAGAGTGAGACAGAGAGAGACACAGAGTGAGACAGAGGGAGAGAGAGACAGAGGGAGAGAGAGAGAGACACAGAGTGAGACAGAGAGAGACACAGAGTGAGACAGAGGGAGAGAGAGAGATACAGAGAGAGACAGAGTGAGAGAGGGAGAGAGAGAGAGAGAGAGTGAGACAGAGGGAGAGAGAGAGAGACAGAGAGACAGAGAGAGAGAGAGAGAGACAGAGACAGAGGGAGAGAGAGAAAGACACAGAGTGAGACAGAGGGAGAGAGAGACAGAGAGACACAGAGTGAGACAGAGGGAGAGAGAGAAAGACACAGAGTGAGACAGAGGGAGAGAGAGACAGTGGGAGAGAGAGAGAGACACAGCATGAGACAGAGGGAGAGAGAGAAAGACACAGAGTGAGACAGAGGGAGAGAGAGAAAGACACAGAGTGAGACAGAGGGAGAGAGAGACAGAGGGAGAGAGAGACAGAGGGAGAGAGAGAGAGAGGGAGAGAGAGAGAGACAGAGAGACACAGAGTGAGACAGAGGGAGAGAGAGAAAGACACAGAGTGAGACAGAGGGAGAGAGAGACAGAGGGAGAGAGAGAGAGACACAGCATGAGACAGAGGGAGAGAGAGACAGAGGGAGAGAGAGACAGAGGGAGAGAGAGAGACACAGAGTGAGACAGAGGGAGGGAGAGAGAGAGAGACAGAGTGAGAGAGAGAGACAGAGAGAGACAGAGAGAGAGAGACAGAGACACAGAGTGAGACAGAGAGACAGAGGGAGAGAGACAGAGGGAGAGAGAGACAGAGGGAGAGAGAGACAGAGGGAGAGAGAGAGAGACAGAGAGACACAGAGTGAGACAGAGGGAGAGAGAGACAGAGGGAGAGAGAGAGAGACACAGCATGAGACAGAGGGAGAGAGAGAAAGACACAGAGTGAGACAGAGGGAGAGAGAGAAAGACACAGAGTGAGACAGAGGGAGAGAGAGACAGAGGGAGAGAGAGAAAGACACAGAGTGAGACAGAGGGAGAGAGAGACAGAGGGAGAGAGAGAGAGACACAGAGTGAGACAGAGGGAGAGAGAGACAGATGGAGAGAGACACAGAGTGAGACAGAGGGAGAGAGACAGAGAGACAGAGAGAGAAAAGCAGTGTGGGATGGTGTTATTTATAGTCATGACCATGGTCAGCAGTTTAAATGGAATCCTCAAGGTCTTCTTACAGGGGATTTCACTGTGCTCCTCCTCTCCAGCCCTGTTATCAGAACATTCCCACACAGCCTTATTCCCACACTGTATTGAGTATGGTGGGAGACAGGGGATTTCACTGTGCTCCTCCTCTCCAGCCCTGTTATCAGAACATTCCCACACAGCCACATTCCCACACTGTATTGAGTATGGTGGGAGACAGGGGATTTCAAAGTGCTCCTCATCTCCAGCGCTGTTATCAGAACATTCCCACACAGCCACATTCCCACACTGTATTGAGTATGGTGGGAGACAGGGGATTTCAAAGTGCTCCTCATCTCCAGCGCTGTTATCAGAACATTCCCACACAGCCACATTCCCACACTGTATTGAGTATGGTGGGAGACAGAGAGCTGGTTTCAAGCGCAGGGCGCAGCAGGCGTTTATTTGTAAAGGACCGCAGGAGGAGGCAAGTAGCTGGGTCCAGGGGCAGGTAGCTGGGTCCTGGGGCAGGTAGCTGGGTCCTGGGGCAGGTAGCTGGGTCCAGGGGCAGGTAGCTGGGTCCAGGGGCAGGTAGCTGGGTCCAGGGGCAGGTAGCTGGGTCCAGGGGCAGGTAGCTGGGTCCAGGGGCAGGTAGCTGGGTCCAGGGGCAGGTAGCTGGGTCCAGGGGCAGGTAGCTGGGTCCAGGGGCAGGTAGCTGGGTCCAGGGGCAGGTAGCTGGGTCCAGGGGCAGGTAGCTGGGTCCAGGGGCAGGTAGCTGGGTCCAGGGGCAGGTAGCTGGGTCCAGGGGCAGGTAGCTGGGTCCAGGGGCAGGTAGCTGGGTCCAGGGGCAGGTAGCTGGGTCCAGGGGCAGGTAGCTGGGTCCAGGGGCAGGTAGCTGGGTCCAGGGGCAGATAGCTGGGTCCAGGGGTAGGCAAAAGGTCATAGACAGGGGGTCCAAAAGGGCAACAGTAAAAGTGTAATGGATGTGAAACGGCTAGCTTAGTTAGCGGTGTGCGCTAAATAGCGTTTCAATCGGTTACGTCACTTGCTCTGAGACCTTGAAGTAGTAGTTCCCCTTGCTCTGCAAGGGCCGCGGCTTTCGTGGAGCGATGGGTAACGATGCTTCGAGGGTGACTGTTGTCGATGTGTGCAGAAGGTCCCTGGTTCGCGCCCGGGTATGGGCGAGGGGACGGTGTAAAATTATACTGTTACAAAGGCAGGGAAAATGCTCGTAATGTCATCCTGGAAGATCAGGCAATCGGTCGTTAATAGGAAATACGATAGGCCAAGGGAGTCAATGGTGAGGCAGGCCAGAACTATCACACACTGGAGGATTCAATTACAGGGAAAACAGCGCTCCGAATAGAAGTGTGTCACAAAACAAACAATACCTCACAATGATGGGGGTGCAAAGAACTGAACTAAATAGTGTTTGATAATGACATACAGGTGTGTGAACAGGTGATTAGAATTCAGGTGATTGGGATCTGGAGAGTGAGCTGCGTTCAGGGTATCTACGTGTTTGGGAGTGTGAGTTGGAAGCAGACGTTACAGTCACATTGACACACAGTCACATTGACACACAGTCACATTCCCAATAAAAAGAGAGAGAAAACAATTAACTTGGAGCTGAAAACAATCTAGTGAAAATAGACATGAATTACAGGTTATCACAGTACATCTCACAGTACATCTCACCGTCTCTCTCTCTCTCCCTTTTCACTCACTCACTCACTCACTCACTCACTCACTCACTCACTCACTCACTCACTCACTCACTCATACAGAGCACTATGGCATGTATGGTTTTCATAAGATGGGGAATAGTCTGGGATGGATGGTTTACAGAATTGTTGATTAATTCCGTATGAGGCTGCAATGGAAATACATAGACAAAGATAGAAAACACAACATGGTGGAGATGATTCTGTATGAGGAGGAGGAGGGGGGACTGCTGCTGTCAGAATGGAGACCGTCTAGTCCACCCCTGTGTAATATATAATGTATATGCCATTTAGCAGACGCTTTTATCCAAAGCGTTACAGTCATGTGTGCGTGTGTGTGTGTGTGCTTATGCCTCCCAAAGCTGCCACCCAAAGGAGCCAGTATACAGACAGAGAGAGAGGGAATCCTTAAAAGTGGCCTGAA
Source organism: Oncorhynchus keta (assembly GCF_023373465.1). NCBI lineage: Eukaryota > Metazoa > Chordata > Actinopteri > Salmoniformes > Salmonidae > Oncorhynchus > Oncorhynchus keta. The sequence continues at coordinate 11,614,915 of NC_068434.1, read as the reverse complement.
GCACACACACACACACACACACACACACACACACACACACACACACACACACGAGTACACACACACACTAGTAAACACACTAGTACACACACACACTAGTAAACACACTAGTACACACACACACACACACTAGTAAACACACTAGTACAGACACACACGAGTACACACACACACACACACACTAGTAAACACACTAGTAAACACACACTAGTAAACACACTAGCACACACACACACACACACACACACACACACACACACACACACACACACACACACACACACACACACACACACACACACACACACACACACACACACACACCCCCACACATTAGTACACACACACACACACACACACACACACACTAGTAAACACACTAGTACACACACACACTAGCACACACACACACACTAGTACACACACACACAACTAGTAAGCACACTAGTACACACACACACACACTAGTACACACACGAGTACACACACATACACACACACACTAGTAAACACACTAGTACACACACACACTAGTAAACACACTAGTACACACACACACACACACACACACACACACACACACACACACACACACACACACACACACACACACACACACTAGTACACACACACACTAGCACACACACACACACTAGTACACACACACACTAGCACACACACACACACACACACACTAGTAAACACACTAGTACACACACACACTAGCACAGCTCAGACTGAAAGATGACTCTGTTGCAGTTTTTTTGTGTCTACACTACCTGTGTGTGTTGGTGTGGGCTGTTCTGACTAACACCTCTACCTGGGTGTGTTTGTGTGGGTTGTTCTAACACCTCTGATCAACAAATTATTTCAGTGGAAAGCTTTTACTGAAATAGAGTGTTCAGCCCTTCCCCCCTCCATCTTGGTGCCACCCAGTCCCTCTCTGGGTCCATCTTGGTACCACCCAGTCCCTCTCTGAGTCCATCTTGGTGCCACCCAGTCCATCTTGGTACCACCCAGTCCCTCTCTGGGTCCATCTTGGTACCACCCAGTCCATCTTGGTGCCACCCAGTCCCTCTCTGGGTCCATCTTGGTACCACCCAGTCCCTCTCTGGCTCCAACCCAAATGGAACCCTACTCCCTATATAGTGCACTACCTTGGCCAGTAGGGCTCTGGTCAAAAGTAGTGCACTACCTTGGCCAGTAGGGCTCTGGTCAAAAGTAGTGCACTACCTTGGCCAGTAGGGCTCTGGTCAAAAGTAGTGCACTACCATCTTGGCCAGTAGGGCTCTGGTCAAAAGTAGTGCACTACCTTGGCCAGTAGGGCATCTGGTCAAAGTCCCTGCACTACCATCTGGCCAGTAGGGCCATCTGGTCAAAAGTAGTGCACCACCCAGTCCCTGGCCATCTAGGGCTCTGGTCAAAAGTAGTGCACTACCTTGGCCAGTAGGGCTCTGGTCAAAAGTAGTGCACTACCTTGGCCAGTAGGGCTCTGGTCAAAAGTAGTGCACTATATTGGGAATAGGGTGCCATTTGGGACGCAGACTCAGTCTCTGTACTACTGTGGGAGAAGTGTGTGTTGATGGTGAGGCTGATGTGTACACTGGGACTTGGAGAGTGTGATGAGGGTTTTGGCAGCAATGGAAAGGCCTCTGTATGTAGTCACAGCAAGGGAGGTTTGAACCTGCTCCAAACACACACACATACACACACTCACTTTCGTATCTCCAGAATTTCCACTTCTGTTTCTTGTTGTGTTTGTCTTCTGTTTCAATGCAAATGTTTTGCTGTCATGCCAATAAAGAACCTGAATTAAATATAATTGGATTTAGCTACAATCTCCAGATTGTTTCAAGCCCTGAGCGAAAATTGTCCATGAAACACAGAAACTAAAATTACAAACACATTGCAAGTAGACTGAAAAATGAAACCGTTAACTCGCTCTCTGTTGGTTTCCGCCTCGTTGATCTGCTCTTTCTCACTCTGAAATATCGTTTCACATGATCTCTCTCCCAATCTCTGTTTTAGTGTCACTGGTTCATCCATTTACAGAACACGTCTCTCTCTTTTTCTCTTCTCCTCTCTCCCTTTTCTATTGTGAGAATCTCAGTATGGGGAAGAAGAAGCAGGATTCCTAGAGTGACCACAGAGAAAATTCTCTCTCTCTCTCTCTCTCTCTCTCTCTCTCTCTCTCTCTCTCTCTCTCTCTCTCTCTCTCTCTCTCTCTCTCTCATTAGACAACATAGCAGTAGGAAGCTCTCTCATCCATTTATATGCTGATGATACAACCTTATACTTAGCTGGCCCCTCCCTGGGTTGTGTTAAATGCTCTACAACAAAGCTTTCTTAGTGTCCAACAAGCTTTCTCTGCCCTTAACCTTGTTCTGAACACCTCCAAAACAAAGGTCATGTGGTCTGGTAAGAAGAAATCCCCCTCTCCCCACCGGTGTGATTACTACCTCTGAGGGTTTAGAGCTTGAGGTAGTCACCCTCATACAAGTACTTGGGAGTATGGCTTGATGGTACACTTTCCTTCTCTCAGCACATATCAAAGCTGCAGGCTAAGGTTAAATCTACTCTTAGTTTCCTCTATCGTAATTGCTCCTCTATCACCACAGCTGAAAAACGAACCCGGATTCAGATGACCATGCTAGACAACGGAGAAGTAATTTATAGATCCGATTTACCTAGTTACTAGCCTATGTAACTGATTTACCTAGTTACTAGCCTATGTAACCGATTTACCTAGTTACTAGCCTATGTAACTGATTTACCTAGTTACTAGCCTATGTAACTGATTTACCTAGTTACTAGCCTATGTAACTGATTTACCTAGTTACTAGCCTATGTAACTGATTTACCTAGTTATTTGCCTATGTATATATACTATATATATATATATATAGAGAGAGAGAGAGAGCGAGAGAGAGAGAGAGAGAGATCTTGAATATATACAGTTGAAGTCGGAAGTTATTAAGTCATTAAAACTTGGGTCGATGTACTTGTCCTCTTGCTCAGTTGTGCACCGGGGCCTCCCACTCCTCTTTCTATTCTGGTTAGAGCTAGTTTACTCTGTTCTGTGAAGGGAGTAGTGCACAGCGTTGTATGAGATCTTCAGTTTCTTTGCAATTTCTCGCATGGAATAACCTTCATTTCTCAGAACAAGAATAGACTGACGAGTTTCAGAACAAAGTCCTTTGTTTCTGGCCATTTTGAGCCTGTAATCAAACCCACAAATGCTGGTGCTCCAGATACTCAACTAGTCCAAAGAAGGTCTGTTTTATGGCTTATTTAATGAGCACAACAGTTTTCAGCTGTACTAACATAATTGCAAAAGGGTTTTATAATGATCAATTAGCCTTATAAATTATAAACTTGTATTAGCTAACACAACGTGCCATTGGAACACAGGAGTGATGGTTGCTGATAATGGGCCTCTGTGCGCCTATGTAGATGTGGTGTGTGGATCACATCTGGGATGGCAGTTATTTATGTGCCTATGATCATCAAGTTTAATCCAGTATTGTAGTGTTGCCTGTTCATTAAACGGGAGGCCCTGCAGCAGCAGCCCCTTCTGCCGTCTTGATCAAATCAGATTTAGCTGAGGGATGGGGCAGATGGGAGGATAGGGCAGATGGAAGGATGGGGCAGATGGAAGGATGGGGCAGATGGAAGGATGGGGCAGATGGAAGGATGGGGCAGATGGAAGGATGGGGCAGATGAAGGATGGGGCAGATGGGAGGATGGGGCAGATGGGAGGATGGGGCAGATGGGAGGATGGGTCAGATGGGAGGATGGGGCAGATGGAAGGATGGGGCAGATGGAAGGATGGGGCAGATGGGAGGATGGGGCAGATGGGAGGATGGGGCAGATGGAAGGATGGGGCAGATGGAAGGATGGGGCAGATGAAGGATGGGGCAGATGAAGGATGGGGCAGATGAAGGATGGGGCAGATGAAGGATGGGGCAGATGAAGGATGGGGCAGATGAAGGATGGGCAGATGAAGGATGGGCAGATGAAGGATGGGCAGATGAAGGATGGGCAGATGAAGGATGGGCAGATGGAGGGATGGGCAGATGGAGGGATGGGCAGATGGAGTATTGGGCAGGTGGAATTATGGGCAGGTGGAATTATGGGCAGGTGGAATTATGGGCAGGTGGATGGATAGGCAGATGGATGGATAGGCAGATGGAGGGATGGGCAGGTGGAGGGATGGGCAGATGGAGGGATGGGCAGATGGAGGGACAGGGGATGGAGGGATGGGCAGATGGAAGGATGGGCAGATGGAGGGATGGGCAGATGGAGGGATGGGCAGATGGAGGGATGGGCAGGTGGAATTATGGGCAGGTGGAATTATGGGCAGGTGGAATTATGGGCAGGTGGAATTATGGGCAGGTGGAATTATGGGCAGGTGGATGGATAGGCAGATGGATGGATGGGCAGATGGAGGGATGGGCAGATGGAGGGATGGGCAGATGGAGGGATGGGCAGATGGAATTATGGGCAGATGGAGGGATGGGCAGATGGAGGGACAAGGGATGAAGGGATGGGCAGATGGAAGGATGGGCAGATGGAGGGATGGGATGGAGGGATGGGCAGATGGAGGGATGGGCAGGTGGAATTATGGGCAGGTGGAATTATGGGCAGGTGGAATTATGGGCAGGTGGATGGATAGGCAGATGGATGGATAGGCAGATGGAGGGATGGGCAGGTGGAGGGATGGGCAGATGGAGGGATGGGCAGATGGAGGGATGGGCAGATGGAATTATGGGCAGATGGAAGGATGGGCAGATGGAGGGATGGGCAGATGGAGGGACAAGGGATGAAGGGATGGGCAGATGGAAGGATGGGCAGATGGAGGGATGGGCAGATGGAGGGATGGGCAGATGGAGGGATGGGCAGGTGGAATTATGGGCAGGTGGAATTATGGGCAGGTAGAATTATGGGCAGGTGGAATTATGGGCAGGTAGAATTATGGCTGTTTGATTCAGTGTCCTCTGTCTCTGTACAACCCTGTGTGGATGAACCAGTGAGAGCTGGTCAAACTAGCTAGTCAAATGAGCGTTTTGCCATTCTCAGTGCAGGAGGTACATAAAGCCCCGAAATCCTTAGATCAGAGAAAGCCTGCAGGTCCTGATCTTTGGATCCCTGCTTTTAAATCTGGCAGCTGATTTCATAGCTGAACCACTTACATCTCTGTTCAATCTAACCGTGGAAAGTAATGACATTCCGAAAATCTGAAATCAGCATTTGTCCTACCACTTTTAAAAAGGGGAGATCCAACTCTTTTAAATAATTATAGGCCCATCTCAAAGCTGTCACCCCTGGTGAAAATACTTGAAACCCTTGTGAGTGAACAGTTTTTATTTACTAACTCTATTTTATCAATGTACCAATCAGGCTTCAGGAAGAAGCATAGCACAATTACACAGCAGCCATGAAGGTAATTAATGATATCACTGCCCTTGACAAAAAAACAGCACTGTTTCTCACTTTTTATTGATCTCTCTAAGGCTTTTGATACAGTTGATCATGCTATATCAAGGCAGAGATTGTCAAGTGTAGGTCTTTCAGAGCATGCAGTTGCATGGTTTGCTAACTATCTTTCTGATAGAACTCAGTGCACTTAGTTTGATGGGCTTATGTCTGTTATATTGTCTGTCTTTAATGGTGTGCCCCAAGGCTCTGTACTTGGTCCTCTCTTATTCACTATTTATATAAATGATTTAGACAAAAATGTCCAAAATGCGCAACTTCATTTTTAAATATCTTGGAATTTTAATTGATGATGGCCTCTCTTTTTAAATTGCATATTCAACAACTTACAAAAAAATTAAAGCTGAAATTGGGATTTTATTTTAGGAATAAGGCATGTTTTTCTTGTAAAGCCAGAAGGAGGCTAGTATCAGCTACAGTTATGCCTTTACTAGACTATGGGGATATTTTATATATGAATGCTTCCGCTCAGTGTTTGAGATCAATTGACACCCTTTACCATGGCACTTTGAGATTTATTTTAAACTGCAAAACCCTTACGCACCACTGCACTTTGTATACTAGGGTTGGCTGGCCTTCTCTAGTCCCTCGTAGGCTCAGGCACTGGTATACTTTTATTTACAAAGCCATTTTGGGTTTACTATCTTTTTATCTGGCCTTTTTTATTGTTCAGAAATGTGGTGGGTACTCTCTTCGTTCGCTGGACTTTATCCTGCTAACTGTTCCAAATCTCCGAACTGAATTTGGTAAAAGGGCTTTTATGTACTCTGCGCCATCGTCTTGGAACGCCTTACAAAATACTTTTAAATTGGAAGAACTTGTCCTGATTGCTATTTTCAAATCACTGATGAATGATCTTGAGGCTGATTCCCTGACCTGTCAATGTTTTTAATTTTGTTATACTCTTGTGATTTCTATGGTTTTTACTAGATTACTTGTAGTTTTTCATGTTGTTTGTCTGTAATTTTTGTAATGACTTGGTGCTGCCTATCTTGACCAGGACGCTCTTGAAAAAGAGATTTTAAATCTCAATGAGCCCTTCCTGGTTAAATAAATAAATAAAAATAGAAAGAGAGAGAGAAAGACTATTCATCTTGCTAAAAAGAAGCTGCTTAACGCTGTCTGTCTCTACTGTATGATCTCCAGATTTATTAAATTTCTTCTTTCTACAACCCCAATCTTAGATCGATGCTTTGTGATGTCTAGAATTGTTTGTGGTTGCTATTGGCTTTTTAATAAAGGGGTGGAGGGATGAAAGGATGGCAGAATGGAGGGATGGAGAGATAAAGGGATGAGCAGATGGAGGCATGGGCAGATGGAAGGATGGGCGGATGGATGGAGGTATCGAGGGATGGAGAGAGGGATGGAGGGATGGGGTGGTGGATGGATGCATGGGGGAATGGGCAGATGGGGTGGATGGGTAGATGGAGGGATGGGCAGATGGAGGAATGGATTGATGGGCTGATGGAGGGATGGGCAGATGGATGGATGGGCAGATGGAGGAATGGAGGGATGGGCAGATGGATGGATGGAGGGATGGGCAGATGGAGGAATGGAGGGATGGGCAGATGGAAGGATGGGTAGATGGAAGGATGGAGGGATGGGCTAATGGATGGAGGGATGGGCAGATGGAAGGATGGCAGATGGATGGATGGTCAGATGGAGGGGTGGGCAGATGGAGGGATGAATGGTTGGAGGGATAGGCAGATGGAGAGATGGGCAGATGGATGGATGGATGGGCAGATGGAAGAATGTGGTGAAGTTGTTTCCCTGCGGACCTTTCTTCTCTTCACAGCTCTGTTTTTGGGCTGGATGACTGCATGGCTGGATGACTGCATGGCTGGATGACTGCATGGCTGGATGACTGCATGGCTGGATGACTGCATGGCTGGATGACTGCATGGCTGGATGACTGCATGGCTGGATGACTGCATGGCTGGATGACTGCTTGGCTGGATGACTGCATGGCTGGATGACTGCATGGCTGGATGGCTGCATGGCTGGATGGCTGCATGGCTGGATGACTGCATGGCTGGATGGCTGCATGGCTGGATGGCTGCATGGCTGGATGGCTGCATGGCTGGATGACTGCATGGCTGGATGGCTGCATGGCTGTCGCTCGTGCTAGCGCCGCCGCATTCGTGTGCTGATGCCTTTTTTTGTGTTGTTTTCTAAAACGAACCTTGTGATGACCCCATGCATGCTCCCACAGTGGTATGTCTGTCTACTCCAAAATATATTTGAGAGAGAGAGAGATAGAGAGACAGAGAGAGGGACACAGAGAGAGAGAGAGAGAGAGAGAGAGAGAGAGAGAGAGAGAGAGAGAGAGAGAGAGAGAGAGAGGAGAGAGAGAGAGAGAGAGAGAGAGAGAGAGAGAGAGAGAGAGAGAGAGAGAGATGTAATATTTAAAATGGGAACCCTCTCTCAATGGCAGCCAAGGAGTGACATTCTTATGACCCCACTAGAAAATGAAAAACAGAGTGAAAATACTCATTCCCCTCAGTGGGCTTTTACAAATAAAGACAAACAGTATGGGAAGTTGGTGCTGACAGTATTTTTGGTGCTTACAGTATTATGTGAGTAGCAGCCAGCCTAAAGTAATGGGGGTGTTAATTGCTCCCAACAAACTAAGCATTGACATCCAAAGAGTGAATGCATTATAAGTAAGTGAGAAAATGCGATATTCTATTTGATCAAGTCAACTTTTAGGGGTAAAGTTTGTCTTAATAGTGAGTGTTCATCATCTTGGTTTTTAGACATATTTTGATGTATTTCATTTCCTTGTTTGTAAGCAGTCACCTACTGCTGCGTCACCTCTTTTTAAGTCGTCAAAATATGGTTTCTAGTGGCACTGCAGGTTTTCCCACAAGACCATATTGATTTGAACAACCGCACAACATCTACGCTGTGGAGTTTTTGGAGTCTGTGTGGAATGAAAAACGTGTGGAAAAGGGCAGATGGAGGTGTTAGGTAATGAGACTGTCGTTTGAATTATGGATGCCAGGTTGAAACCAAAGCGTGCAGAATGGCATAACACGTATTACCCCCTTCTAGCATGACAACAGGCCTTTTCATAGAAGTCCTACCTCCCCCCCCACCTTGCCTTGCACAGAGCTTGGCCTTCATGGTGAATGCTCCTGGAGACGTACCTCTCCGCCTCCTGTGTGTGTGTGTGTGTGTGTGTGTGTGTGTGTGTGTGTGTGTGTGTGTGTGTGTGTGTGTGTGTGTGTGTGTGTGTGTGTGTGTGTGTGTGTGTGTGTGTGTGTGTGTGTGTGTGTGTGTGTGTGTGTGTGTGTGTGTGTTGTTATGTGATTGTGTGTGTGTGTCTTCATTCTGACTGACATTCTGAGAGGCTAGACCTCACTGCTGTTCCCTCTATGGACTAGGCTTCTGAAAATATTTACATTTCATGGTTTATTCATGAGCAGAAGGAAACTGTGTTGTCTGTGCTGTAGCCTCTGCATGAGAGAAACGCTGGATGTTTTCAGCTGAGAGCGTTATCGGCTACTGGACAAACATGATATGGTAAGGATATTACAGTTAGTTTGAATACTCTCTAAGCTTTCTGTTGAGACCCATTTAAAAAGTGGAACATTTTGACACTGTCCAGATAGAAAAGAGCAGACCAAGTCCAAGCTACTACCACTACTACTAATACTACTGCTATTACTACTACTAATACTACTACTACCACTACTACTAATACTACTACTATTACTACTACTAATACTGCTACTACTACTACTACTAATACTACCGCTACCACTACTACCAATACTACTGCTATTACTACTACTAATACTGCTACTACCACTACTACTAATACTACCACTACTACTAATACTACTACTGTTACTACTACTTATACTACTACTACCACTACTACTAATACTACTACTATTACTACTACTAATACTACTACTACCACTACTACTAATACTACTACTATTACTACTACTAATACTACTACTATTACTACTACTAATACTACTACTACCACTACTACTAATACTACTACTATTACTACTACTAATACTGCTACTACTACTACTACTACTAATACTACCGCTAACACTACTACTAATACTACTGCTATTACTACTACTAATACTGCTACTACCACTACTACTAATACTACCACTACTACTAATACTACTACTACTACTAATACTACTACTACCGCTACTACTAATACTACCACTACTACAACTACCACTACTACTAATACTACTACTACCACTAATACTACTACTACTAATAATAATACTACTACTACTACCACTACTACTAACACTACTACCACTACTACTAATACTACTACTTCTACCACTACTACTAATACTACTACTACTACCACTACTACTAATACTGCTACTACTACCACTACTACTAATACTACTACTACTACCACTACTACTAATACCACTACTACTACCACTACTACTAATACTACTACTACTGCCACTACTACTAATACTACTACTATTACTAATACTGCTACTACCACTACTAATACTACTACTACCACTACTACCAATACTACTACTAATACGACTAATAATATTACTACTAATACTACTACTACCACTACTACTAATACTACTACTACCACTACAACGATGACAACTACTACTGCTTCTAATACTAATACTACTCCCGCTACTACTACCACTACTACTGCTACTACTACCTGTACTACTGCTACTACTACTATTATTACCTCTACTACTGCTACCTGCTACTGCTGCTGATGCTACTACTACTACTGCTCTGTTGCTAATACTACTATCACTACCACTACCACTACTACTGCCGCTACTACTACTACTACTACTACTGCTATTACTACTACTACTACTACTGATAATACTGCTACTACTACTACTGCTACTAGTACTACTATTACTACTACTATTACTACTCCTGTTACTGCTACTACTACTACTATTACTACTACTGCTACTAATACTACTATGGCTATGACTACTACTATTACTACTACTGCTTCTAATACTAATACTAATACGACTACTACTACTACTACTGCTACCAATACTACAACTACTCCCACTACTACTACCACTACTACTGCTACTACTACTACCTCTACTACTGCTACTGCTGCTGATGCTACTACTGATATTACTACTGCTACTACTGATAATACTGCTACTACTACTACTGCTACTAGTACTACTGTTACTACTACTACCAGTACTGATAATGCTGCTACTACTACTACTGCTACTAGTACTACTGTTACTAATACTACTACTACTACTGATAATACTGCTACTACTACTACTGCTACTAGTACTACTGCTACTACCACTACTGATAATACTGCTACTACTACTACTGTTACTACTACTACTACTACTACTACTACTACTGCTATTACTACTACTACTACTACTGATAATACTGCTACTACTACTACTGCTACTAGTACTACTGCTACTACCACTACTGATAATACTGCTACTACTACTACTGTTACTACTACTACTACTACTGATAATACTGCTACTACTACTACTACTACTACTACTACTACTACTACTGCTATTACTACTACTACTACTACTGATAATACTGCTACTACTACTACTGCTACTAGTACTACTGTTACTACTACTAATACTACTACTACTACTACTACTGCTACTAGTACTACTATTATTACTACTACTACTATTATTACTACTACTACTGATAATACTGCTACTAAAACTACTACTACTACTACTATTGATAATACTACTATTGCTACTACTACTATAATTGCTACTACTACTACTACTACTACTACTACTACTACTACTACCTCTACTGCTGCTGCTGCTGCTACTACCTCTACTACTACTACTACTACTACTACTACTACTACTACTACTACTACTGTTACTGCTACTACTACTACTGCTACTGCTACTACTACTACTACATCTAGTACTACTACTACTACTACTACTACTACTACTACTACTACTGCTACTACTACTACTACATCTACTACTACTACTACTACTACTACTACTACTACTGTTACTGCTACTACTGCTACTGCTACTGCTACTACTACTACTACATCTAGTACTACTACTACTACTACTACTACTACTACTACTACTACTACTACTACTACTACTACTACTATAACATCTAGTACTACTACTACTACTACTACTACTACTACTACTACTACTACTACTACATCTAGTACTACTACTACTACTGTTACTGCTACTACTGCTACTGCTACTACTACTACTACATCTAGTACTACTACTGCTACAACTGCTACTACACAGTCCAATGATCCAAAAATTGCTTGTGAAAAGGGCAGTATGTATTTTTGCAGAGGAAAAACAATAGCTACCAGCCTTGGCTCAGGCACAAGACTCTGATGTATATAACAATAGCTACCAGCCTTGGCTCAGGCACAAGACTCTGATGTATATAACAATAGCTACCAGCCTTGGCTCAGTCACAAGACTCTGATGTATATAACAATAGCTACCAGCCTTGGCTCAGGCACAAGACTCTGATGTATATAACAATAGCTACCAGCCTTGGCTCAGTCACAAGACTCTGATGTATATAACAATAGCTACCAGCCTTGGCTCAGGCACAAGACTCTGATGTATATAACAATAGCTACCAGCCTTGGCTCAGGCACAAGACTCTGATGTATATAACAATAGCTACCAGCCTTGGCTCAGGCACAAGACTCTGATGTATATAACAATAGCTACCAGCCTTGGCTCAGGCACAAGACTCTGATGTATATAACAATAGCTACCAGCCTTGGCTCAGGCACAAGACTCTGATGTATTTTACGTGTGTGTGGGGGAATGTCTCCTAAAACACAAACAGCCCAAGCTAATTAAAACTTGAGCGGTAACACGAAACACACAAACAAAGGGAGTACACTTTGACAGATTGGCGTTTGAGGGAATATATATGTACAGCTGAGGTGTGTCTGTGCGCACACATACATGGGTACCAGAGGAGGCTGGTGGGCGGAGATATAGGAGAATGGGCTCATTGTAATGGCAGGAATGGAACGGCATCAACTGTGTGTCTGATGTGTTTTATACCTTTTTATTCCATTCCAGCCATTACCATGAGCCCATCCTCCTGTATCTCCACCCACCAGCCTCCTCTGGTGCGTTGGGAGGGCAGTCGGGTGCTCCTCTAAGGTGGCAGACGGAACTGTGTACACGCCGTGTTGATTTAGCTTTATAGGCACAGGAAGTCAGACCAGATGCTCTTATCAAACCACCCCGTGTTGACTGGCAGAGCCTGTCATTTACTAAAGCACCAGATTCTTTCTCCTTTTCCACCATCAGGGCACACACACACACACACACACACACACACACACACACACACACACACACACACACACACACACACACACACACACACACACACACACACACACACACACACACACAGACACATCACACCACACCACACACACGCACACACACACATATGACTGGCAGCATTCAACCCTATTATAATCTCTGCAGGTGCTATCCCCAGTAGAAGACAGAGGTTTGATTTGAGGTATTAGAGTGTATATCATAATATTTCACATTTTTAGAGGACTGCATCTGACTTCTCTATGCCGTCTCTCTGACTCACTCTCTAGTCAGTTTATATGGCAGGGATCATTCATACCTTTTTTGCATAACCAAGGTACAGGACAAAGACCCTCCACTGTAGAACCGCGGTACAGGACAAAGACCCTCCACCGTGGAACCACGGTACAGGACAAAGACCCCTCCACCGTGGAACCACGGTACAGGACAAAGACCCCTCCACTGTAGAACCGCGTTACAGGACAAAGACCCTCCACCGTGGAACCAAGGTACAAGACAAGGACCCCTCCACTGTGGAACCAAGGTACAGAACAAAGACACCTCCACTGTAGAACCAAGGTACAGGACAAAGACCCCTCCACTGTAGAACCAAGGTACAGGACAAAGACCCTCCACTGTAGAACCGCGGTACAGGACAAAGACCCTCCACCGTGGAACCAAGGTACAGGACAAAGACCCCTCCACTGTAGAACCGCGGTACAGGACAAAGACCCTCCACCGTGGAACCAAGGTACAGGACAAAGACCCCTCCACTGTGGAACCAAGGTACAGGACAAAGACCCCTCCACCGTGGAACCAAGGAACAGGACAAAGACCCCTCCACTGTAGAACCAAGGAACAGGACAAAGACCCCTCCACCGTGGAACCAAGGAACAGGACAAAGACCCCTCCACTGTGGAACCAAGGTACAGGACAAAGACCCTCCACCGTGGAACCAAGGTACAGGACAAAGACCCCTCCACTGTGGAACCAAGGTACAGGACAAAGACCCCTCCACTGTGGAACCAAGGAACAGGACAAAGACCCTCCACCGTGGAACCAAGGTACAGGACAAAGACCCCTCCACTGTGGAACCAAGGAACAGGACAAAGACCCTCCACCGTGGAACCAAGGAACAGGACAAAGACCCCTCCACCGTGGAACCAAGGAACAGGACAAAGACCCCTCCACCGTGGAACCAAGGAACAGGACAAGACCCCTCCACCGTGGAACCAAGGAACAGGACAAAGACCCTCCACCGTGGAACCAAGGTACAGGACAAAGACCCCTCCACTGTGGAACCAAGGTACAGGACAAAGACCCCTCCACCGTGGAACCAAGGAACAGGACAAGACCCCTCCACCGTGGAACCAAGGAACAGGACAAGACCCCTCCACCGTGGAACCAAGGAACAGGACAAGTCCCCTCCACCGTGGAACCAAGGAACAGGACAAGACCCCTCCACCGTGGAACCAAGGAACAGGACAAGACCCCTCCACTGTAGAACCAAGGTACAGGACAAAGACCCCTCCACTGTGGAACCAAGGTACAGGACAAAGACCCCTCCACCGTGGAACCAAGGAACAGGACAAGACCCCTCCACCGTGGAACCAAGGAACAGGACAAGTCCCCTCCACCGTGGAACCAAGGAACAGGACAAGACCCCTCCACCGTGGAACCAAGGAACAGGACAAGGATATGTGGATATAACATAGGAGGGGCCATTTACTTCCAAAAATTCCTCCTTTAATCTCTCCAGTCTCTCACATCTCAATCTTTCCAACAAAAATCGAGCTGCTGCGGCTGTTATTAAGGAAACATGCATTTCACAAGGGCCTTCAAGTGCACACACTCGATGTGCATTATTTAGTTTCTATCTCTTTGTTTTGTCAATGTCTTGTTCTTCTCCCGAGGTTGCTCCTTTTGGTCCTGCACATTTTCCCCACACGTGTTTTCAGCTGTTGTGTCATATCTCGTATGTTCAGCTGTTGTGTCATATCTCGTATGTTCAGCTGTTGTGTCATATCTCGTATGTTCAGCTGTTGTGTCATATCTCGTATGTTCAGCTGTTGTGTCATATCTCGTATGTTCAGCTGTTGTGTCATATCTCGTATGTTCAGCTGATGTGTCATATCTCGTATGTTCAGCTGTTGTGTCATATCTCGTATGTTCAGCTGATGTTCATATCTGTATGTGTCATATCTCGTATGTTCAGCTGATGTGTGTCAGCTGTTGTGTCATATCTCGTATGTTCAGCTGTTGTGTCATATCTCGTATGTTCAGCTGTTGTGTCATATCTCGTATGTTCAGCTGTTGTGTCATATCTCGTATGTTCAGCTGTTGTGTCATATCTCGTATGTTCAGCTGTTGTGTCATATCTCGTATGTTCAGCTGTTGTGTCATATCTCGTATGTTCAGCTGATGTGTCATATCTCGTATGTTCAGCTGATGTGTCATATCTTGGGGTGAAAACAGATTATGTGCAAGATATTGCGTAGTGTGTTTTAATTTTAGGTAAAATATTGAGGCCCTCACTCTCTACATTGTGTAGCTGAGTTATTTTAAAGCGTTTGAGATATAGCAAGGCTTCTCTGTCATGACACTTGTCTAAAGGTGTCCAATATCTGAAACTTGAACTAATTTGTTAACCTATTTTCTTATACCCATCAGAAGTGTTTTGACATGGAGAAAAGCTAATTGCTGCTAATGTTCTAGGAGTCATCTCTGTGTGTCTGTGTGTCTCTCTGTGTGTCTGTGTGTCTCTCTGTGTGTGTGTGTGTGTGTGTGTGTGTGTGTGTGTGTGTGTGTGTGTGTGTGTGTGTGTGTGTGTGTGCGTGTGTGTGTGTGTGTGTGTGTGTGTGTGTGTGTGTGTGTATCTGTGTGTGTGTGTGTGTGTGTGTGTGTGTGTGTGTGTGTGTGTGTGTGTGTGTGTGTGTGTGTGTGTGTGTGTGTGTGTGTGTGTGTGTGTGTGTGTGTGTGTGTATCTCCCTCACTCCTCATGGGTTTGCCTCATCAGAAAATGTGGCTAATAATAATAATAATACAACTAACTTACCTGCCATGCATCATGCTTAAGGCCCACGCATCATATTAATTTATTTCATAAAGGAGAGAACGCTTATTATTGCTATTATCATCATTCTGCTTTACGCTAATACAGATAATTAAATAGGTATAATGAATGAACCCACAGCCCCAGAGTGGGTAATGAATGAACCCACAGCCCCAGAGTGGGTAATGAATGAACCCACAGCCCCAGAGTGGGTAATGAATGAACCCACAGCCCCAGAGTGGGTAATGAATGAACCCACAGCCTCAGAGTGGGTAATGAATGAACCCACAGCCCCAGAGTGGGTAATGAATGAACCCACAGCCTCAGAGTGGGTAATGAATGAACCCACAGCCCCAGAGTGGGTAATGAATGAACCCACAGCCTCAGAGTGGGTAATGAATGAACCCACAGCCTCAGAGTGGGTAATGAATGACCCCACAGCCTCAGAGTGGGTAGTGAATGAACCCATAGCCTCAGAGTGGGTAATGAATGACCCCACAGCCTCAGAGTGGGTAATGAATTAACCCACAACCCCAGAGTGGGTAATGAATGACCCCACAGCCTCAGAGTGAGTAATGAATGAACCCACGGCCTCAGAGTGGGTAATGAATAAACCCACGGCCTCAGAGTGGGTAAGGGGTGAAACAGAATGGGAGAGGATTGTGGCCAGTTAATGTAATAATGAATCATATTGAATGATATTCCTATCAGGCGTTATTGCCGTTCGGCCTGTTGTGCTCACCGTACTAGGATGTGTAGAGACCATTATATACGAAAAAGATATTATTCATCTGCAACATAACTATGAAATTGAAAACAAAGATGGTGTCTGTGTTAGATATGCTCTCCCGTCTCAGTCTGAATGTCTGTCTGTGTGCGTGTGCACAAGTGCGTGTGTTTGTGTGTGTATCTTTGCAGAACATCCTGGGATACCAACAAACAGATATGTAAATAACTAATTAGTGGCAGTGTGGATTCTGGCGGGCCTTTCAGTGCCAGGGTCACAGCAGGAGGGCCGGAACCTGGTTGTATCTAGAGCCGAGACGCCTCTCCACTCAGCTCCCCATGGCATTAATCAGCTGGTGTAGGAGAGATGGAACCTGGGATACTCTTCTCATCCTCAAACATTACTCATCTTTACGTCTCTCTCTCACTCTCTCTCTCTGTCTCTCTCACTTTCTAACTATCCCAGTACGTGTTTCCATCACATCCTTATGTTGCCTGAACTTGTCAACTTTCCATTTCCTATTTCTCATTGGGAAGAGACTGAAAAAAGAATCCTAAGGGATGCCATCAGAGAGTTCTTCGCATGGGGCCATCTCCCTAGTTCTTTTTAAATAGCAAATGGAACGTCATATTTTGTGATATTTTCAGTAGGTTCAATGCAAGGGAGTGAAACAAAAAAAAGGCCCATTTAATGCAGTGGAACTGACAGCGGCGGTGGACAATTGTGTAGCAAATGGAACGTCATATTTTGTGATGCTGGTCAATAACAAGCATTCATAGGCGATAATGGAACAACATCCAACATGCACCAAAGAGCCCATGGCAGAGATATCTACTCACCACACTGGAATAGTGCCTCACCCCTGAATGCAGTTGTCGCCGTGTTTTACCTTTATTTGACTAGGCAAGTCAGAAAAAAAATCTTATTTTCAATGGCGGCCTAGGAACAGTGGGTTAACTGCCTGTTCAGGGGCAGAACGACAGATTTGTACCTTGTCAGCTCGGGGGTTTGAACTTGCAACCTTCCGGTTACCATCCGGTTACTAGTCCAACACTCTAACCACTAGGCTACCCTGCCACTTGTGTTAAAGCAAGTGTTGACTCTCTTCATCGCTACAATCACTCACTCCTCATCGGACTGCTTGAACAGCACGGTGACACAGCACACATCTGGGAAGCAGGCCTCCCACGCTGCTGCCTGCTATTTGTTGTCACAGCACACATCTGGGGAGCAGGCCTCCCACGCTGCTGCCTGCTATTTGTTGTCGTTCTATGCTTGTGTTTGCTTGGACAGGGATAGTAACTACATCACTGTTGAGCCTCTTTGTTTGACAACTGCAGTCCAATTAACTAATGACTTGTTGATGAAGTCACAACAGTTTACAAAGCTGAGTCAATCACTGGCTGTGTCAGTGAGCACACAGAGCTCTTGGGTAGGGTTAGCAGGCCTCTTATAGCTCAGTGAGTGCTGCCTGCTAGAGCTCTTGTTTAGTAGTGGCGACTTCTATGCTTGTGTTTGCTTGGACAGGGATAGTAACTACATCACTGTTGAGCCTCTTTGTTTGACAACTGCAGTCCAATTAACTAATGACTTGTTGATGAAGTCACAACAGTTTACAAAGCTGAGTCAATCACTGGCTGTGAGCTCAGTGAGTGGAGTGAGGCCAACGCACGGCAGAGCTCTTGGAGTAGGGTTAGAGAGTAGTGGCGACTGGGTAGCGATGGGCTTATAGCTCAGTGAGTGGAGTGAGGTCAACGCACGGCAGAGCTCTTGGAGTAGGGTTAGAGAGTAGTGGCGACTGGGTAGCGATGGGCTTATAGCTCAGTGAGTGGAGTGAGGTCAACGGCAGATCTCTTGGCAGAGCTCTTGGAGTAGGGTTAGAGAGTAGTGGCGACTGGGTAGCTATGGGCTTATGGGCTTATAGATCAGTGAGTGGAGTGAGGTCAACGCACGGCAGAGCTCTTGGAGTAGGGTTAGAGAGTAGTGGCGACTGGGTAGCGATGGGCTTATAGCTCAGTGAGTGGAGTGAGGTCAACGCACGGCAGAGCTCTTGGAGTAGGGTTAGAGAGTAGTGGCGACTGGGTAGCGATGGGCTTATAGCTCAGTGAGTGGAGTGAGGTCAACGCACGGCAGAGCTCTTGGAGTAGGGTTAGAGAGTAGTGGCGACTGGGTAGCGATGGGCTTATAGCTCAGTGAGTGGAGTGAGGCCAACGCACGGCAGAGCTCTTGGAGTAGGGTTAGAGAGTAGTGGCGACTGGGTAGCGATGGGCTTATAGCTCAGTGAGTGGAGTGAGGTCAACGCACGGCAGAGCTCTTGGAGTAGGGTTAGAGAGTAGTGGCGACTGGGTAGCGATGGGCTTATAGCTCAGTGAGTGGAGTGAGGTCAACGCACGGCAGAGCTCTTGGAGTAGGGTTAGAGAGTAGTGGCTTATAGAAGTCCACAGCTGCTACTTTCAAAGAGGACTAAACACTTCACCTTTGACATGTTGGAAGTGAAGCGGATAAGTTTTTATTGCCCTCCGTTTGGATTGACCTGTAGTGTATTACAGCAGGGCTTTGGGCCGTTCTGCTCCCTGTTGGTTTTCTCAACAGAGAGAATGTGCATTTTGTTTATGTTACCCTGCTCCGCCAAACAGCGGCTTAAGGAAACATAAAATAATGAAAGAAGCCTGACTGACTGACTGATGGACCAAAGGCCACAAGCATTCGACTAATAGTCTTATTTAAAGCAAACATCACAAGATGGAGGAGAAAAAGAAAAGGGCATTTAACGGCCTGGTCTTTAACACCCGTCTGCTTAACCTGGAGGGAAAGGCAGAAATGAGGAACGGAAGGAGGAGGCAAGGGGGTCGTTATCAATGGGCAGGAACGTGTGTGAGGTGGTGAGTGGGGTGAGTTGCTGGGTAAGGGGGTGAGCGGAGACCAAGGGGAGGATAATGGCCTTTTGTGAGGGAGGTCTGCCGGCGCGCCTGTCTAAAACAAGCAGCTTTGTGAGCAATCCCAGACTTTGAACACTTGACCCCGCCAGCCAACACTTGACCCCGCCAGCCCCACTGAGCGGAATTTTAATCTCAGCTGTGTTTATAAGATAGAAAGGCCAGGTATGATAAGACAGAAAGGCCAGGTATGATAAGACAGAAAGGCCAGGTATGATAAGACAGAAAGGCCAGGTATGATAAGACAGAAAGGCCAGGTATGATAAGACAGAAAGGCCAGGTATGATAAGACAGAAAGGCCAGGTATGATAAGACAGAAAGGCCAGGTATGATAAGACAGAAAGGCCAGGTATGATAAGACAGAAAGGCCAGGTATGATAAGACAGAAAGGCCAGGTATGATAAGACAGAAAGGCCAGGTAATGATTGTGATGAGAGGGAAAGAAAAGTGAAAGGAAAGAGAGCGAGAGGGGGAGTGAAAGAGTGAGAGAGGGGAGAGGGGAGAGAGAGAGCGAGAGAGAGAGGGGGGAGAGAGAGACGGTGAGTGAAAGAGTGAGAGAGAGGGGGGGAGAGTGGGAGAGAAAGAGCGAGAGAGAGAGGGGGGGGGGGAGAGAGAGGGGTGAGTGAAAGAGCGAGAGAGAGGGGGGAGCCAGAGGGAGAGAGACAGTGAGAGCTGTGTTGCTAAGGGAACGATAGGTACAGTAGAAAATAGCATTCTAATAACAATAGTGGGCACAATCTGGCTGTATGGAACATGTCATATATCCTGATAATTATCTCCCAAAAATGAATGAAAATAATTTGACAGTAAGAGTGGAGGTGAAAATGAGATGGAGAGGCCCTATCATTTGATGAATAAAGGGAAAAGAAGGTTTTAAAAAATTAAATCTATTTAATAGCCATAGATATTTCCCAGAGAACAGTCCATCTTGATGGTTTCTCAGGATTATTTGCTACCTGCTCACCAGTGGCCAATTTTCTTTCTCACAATGTAATTTCCACCATGTAAATCCATTTCACTGCTTTAAGTGTGTTCAATAAACAAATGTAAGTTATATATATTATAAAAAATATAAATATATACTTATAAAAATATAAGTAAGTTATATGCCTGAATGACCACCATTAGGTTAAACATCAAACTGAAGATCGAGGGCCGTATGTATCAAGCTTCTCAGAGTAAGAGTTCTGATCTAGGATCAGGTCCCTTCTGTCCATGGACTATTATTTATTGTTCAGGAGCAATACAGGTGGACAGAAACTTGTTTGGTTTTTACAGACAACATGTTTTTGTTGAATTCAACATGCTAGAATCATACACTCTCACGAGATGACTTTCAGCAGGGGCTAGGTTACTGATGCCTCTCTCATTTCTCTCTCTCTTTCTCTCTTTCTCAGTACCCTCTCTCCCACTCCTCTCTCTCTCTCTCTCTCTCTCTCTCTCTCCCCCTCTCTCTCTCTCTCTCTCTCTCTCTTTCTCTGCTGTATCTCTTCCCATCCCTCTCTCTCTCTCTCTCTCTCTTTCTCTGCTGTACCCTCACTCTCTCCCACTCCTCTCTCTCTCTCTCTCTCTCTTTCTCTCTCCCCTCTCATTTTATCCCTCTCTCTCTCTCTCTCTCTCTCTTTCTCTGCTGTACCCTCACGAGAGTGCGAGAGATCCCTCCCTCCCACTCTTTCGCGCTCTCTCTCTCTCAATTCAATTCAATTTCAATTCAAGGGGTTTTATTGGCCTGGGAAACTTATGTTTACATTGACAAAGCAAGTGAAATGGATAAACAAAAGTAAAATAAACAATAAAAAGTGAACAGTAAATATTACCCTCACACAAGGTTCCAAAATAAATAATTCCAAATACATTTAAAATGTCATATTATGTCTATATACAGTGTTGTAGCAATGTGAAATTGTACAAAAGGGAAAGTAAATAGACATAAGAATGGGTTGTATTTACAATGGTGTTTGTTCTTCACTGGTTGCCCTTTTCTTGTGGCAACAGGTCACAAATATTTCTGCTGTGATGACACACTGTGGTATTTCACCCAGTAGATATGGGAGTTTATTAAAATTGGATTTGTTTTGGAATTCTTTGTGGGTCTGTGTAATCTGAGGGAAATGTGTTTCTCTAATATGGTCATACATTTG
>NC_068434.1:11578190-11588190 GCF_023373465.1 Oncorhynchus keta | reverse complement strand
ATTTCACTGTAAGGTCTACTACACCTGTTGTATTCAGCATTTCACTGTAAGGTCTACTACACCTGTTGTATTCAGCATTTCACTTTGAGGTCTACTACACCTGTTGTATTCAGCATTTCACTTTAAGGTCTACTACACCTGTTGTATTCAGCATTTCACTGTAAGGTCTACTACACCTGTTGTATTCAGCATTTCACTGTAAGGTCTACTACACCTGTTGTATTCAGCATTTCACTGTAAGGTCTTCCTACACCTGTTGTATTCAGCATTTCACTGTGAGGTCTACTACACCGGTTGTATTCAGCATTTCACTGTAAGGTCTACCGACACCTGTTGTATTCAGCATTTCACTGTAAGGTCTACTACACCTGTTGTATTCAGCATTTCACTGTGAGGTCTACTACACCTGTTGTATTCAGCATTTCACTTTAAGGTCTACTACACCTGTTGTATTCAGCATTTCACTTTAAGGTCTACTACACCTGTTGTATTCAGCATTTCACTTTAAGGTCTACTACACCTGTTGTATTCAGCATTTCACTTTAAGGTCTACTACACCTGTTGTATTCAGCATTTCACTTTAAGGTCTACTACACCTGTTGTATTCAGCATTTCACTTTAAGGTCTACTACACCTGTTGTATTCAGCATTTCACTTTAAGGTCTACTACACCTGTTGTATTCAGCATTTCACTTTAAGGTCTACTACACCTGTTGTATTCGGCGCATGTGACAAATCACATTTGATATGAATTGATTATCAAAATGACCACAGCTTTTCTCATCCACACTTTTCTGCTTATGAGTTTCATATAAATCAGCTTTTCAATGTTTTAAAGGATCAATCTGTGATTGGTGTTTCCATTTTTAAGACTTTTAAATTCATTGATGAATTGACGAGAGTCTCCAGCCGCATCCTTCAACTGTTCACCTTAAAACAGAAGTGGCATCACTTTGTTGTCGTTTAACTTCCTGATCGCACCTTTAGGATTCTCCCTTCCCCTCTTCTAATGATTTTATTTTTAAAAGGAGAACTTTAGTTTATCCAAAGTTAGACAAACTGAAGAGAGCGAATGTTTTCTAAAACTGTTAGAAAGAGACGAAGACATGACATTTGTTCCATTTGAAGCTAAATGGAATGTACATGAAAACGTTTTAGATCACTGTGTAGTAGGTTCGGAGTCACAGCTTCGCTCCTCGGTGCATCAAAAAGTCACCCGGGAGAAAATGCATTGAAACACCGTCAAAGCACAGTCAATCATATAGAGTAGGTGTGTGACAGCAGGATTCAACCACGACTCCATTCCTCCTGCGCTGTGTTCTGAGGATACGGATCAAGCATTCCTCCTGCGCTCTGTTCTGAGGATACGGATCAAGCATTCCTCCTGCGCTGTGTTCTGAGGATACGGATCAAGCATTCCTCCTGCGCTGTGTTCTGAGGATACAGATCAAGCATTCCTCCTGTGCTGTGTTCTGAGGATACGGATCAAGCATTCCTCCTGCGCTGTGTTCTGAGGATCTCAAGCATTCCTCCTGCGCTGTGTTCTGAAAACAGATCAGTGGCATTCACTCCTGCGCTGTGTTCTGAGGACTTCCAGCATTCCTCCTGCGCTGTGTTCTGAGGATTCTCCAGCATTCCTCCTGCGCTGTGTTCTGAGGATGGAACCAGCATTCCTCCATGTGTTCTGAGGATACGGAACCAGCATTCCTCCCGCGCTGTGTTCTGAGGATAGGATCAAATTCTCCCGAAGAGTGTTCTGAATGGATTTTCCTGCGCTGTGTTCTGAGGATACGGATCAAGCATTCCTCCTGCCTGTGTTCTGAGGATACGGATCAAATTCCTCCTGGCTGTGTTCTGAGGATACAGATCAAGCATTCCTCCTGCGCTGTGTTCTGAGGATACGGAACCAGCATTCCTCCTGCGCTGTGTTCTGAGGATACGGAACCAGCATTCCTCCAGCTGTGTTCTGAGGATACGGAAAATTCCTCCCGCATGTTCTGAAACACCAGCATTCCTCCTGCACTGTGTTCAATCATCATAGCATTCCTCCCGGTGTGTTCTGAGGATTCAACCAGCATTCCTCCTGCGCTGTGTTCTGAGGATACGGATCAAGCATTCCTCCTGCGCTGTGTTCTGAGGATACGGATCAAGCATTCCTCCTGCGCTGTGTTCTGAGGATACGGATCAAGCATTCCTCCTGCGCTGTGTTCTGAGGATACGGATCAAGCATTCCTCCTGCGCTGTGTTCTGAGGATACGGATCAAGCATTCCTCCTGCGCTGTGTTCTGAGGATACAGATCAAGCATTCCTCCTGCGCTGTGTTCTGAGGATACGGAACCAGCATTCCTCCTGCGCTGTGTTCTGAGGATACAGATCAAGCATTCCTCCTGCGCTCTGTTCTGAGGATACGGATCAAGCATTCCTCCTGCGCTGTGTTCTGAGGATACGGATCAAGCATTCCTCCAGCCCTGCTGCTCACAGCCTGTCAACAAATGATTGTATACATTTCTAGTGAACTAGGCGCCCATGAGAGATGATCATGATAATTTAGGAGAGTTGTTGGACGTATACACACCTCTGGGATCGATAAGCATCAAGAGGACATGTAAATAATGTTATGCTCTACACGTCCCAGGATTTAAAGTGTAGATTAGGCTTCCAGTGAGTGAATGCAATTGGGATCATTTTCGGGGTAGGGGAGTGCTTTTTCACTCCACAAGACCATGCCCCATTTACTTGGTGGCAGACAGAGAGGAATTGTTTCTTTCACACAGATTTGCGTGGTTCACAAACGCAGATTAGGAAAGCTTAAAGGCCCAGTGAAGTCAAAAACGTGATTTCCTGTGTTTTATATATTTTTCCACACTGAGGTTGGGATAATACTGTGTAAATGATGCTAATGGCATTTTAGTGTAAGAGCTGTTTGAAAAGTCCGCCTGCGATTTTTGCCTGTTTTGGCGGGATGTAGTTTTGGCCCGCGTTGTGACATCACCAGGCGATAAATTAGTGAATAGTCCAATAAGAAAGAGTTGCACACCTAGCAGCTAGTTTTCAGTTGTCCCTTCCCCAGTCAGACTACTCCCAGACAGTCCTAATACAATTATTGCTTGAGAAATTACTCTTTGCGAAGAAGCTATTTTGGTTTATTTTTCACAGTAAGGTACTTAATTGTAACCCAGAAATGATTTGATATGGACATAAAAACGGCTGCATGGACCTTTAAGTGATAATTAGCGTACTGTACATATCGCTTTCCTAGGGACGAGCTGGGAAGGGAATGGAAGAATTATACCTAAATACACCACCCAGGATAACACCACCCACCAAGTACATCACCCAGGATAACACACCCCACCAAGTACATCACCCAGGATAACACACCCCACCAAGTACATCACCCAGGATAACACCACCCACCAAGTACATCAAATCAAATCAAAATCAAATCAAATTTATTTATATAGGATAACTCAAAGTGCTGTACAGAAACCCACCTAAAACATCACAGCAAACAATGGGATAACACACCCCACCAAGTACATCACCCAGGATAACACACCCCACCAAGTACATCACCCAGGATAACACCACCCACCAAGTACATCACCCAGGATAACACCACCCACCAAGTACATCACCCAGGATAACACACCCCACCAAGTACATCACCCAGGATAACACACCCCACCAAGTACATCACCCAGGATAACACCACCCACCAAGTACATCACCCAGGATAATACCACCCACCAAGTACATCACCCAGGATAACACACCCCACCAAGTACATCACCCAGGATAACATGACCCACCAAGTACATCACCCTGGATAACACACCAAACCAAGTACATCACCCAGGATAACACCACCCACCAAGTACATCACCCAGGATAACACCACCCACCAAGTACATCACCCAGGATAACACCACCCACCAAGTACATCACCCAGGATAACACCACCCATCAAGTACACCACCCCCAGGATAACACACCCACCAAGTATATCACCCAGGATAACACCACCCACCAAGTACATCACCCAGGATAACACACCCACCAAGTACATCACCCAGGATAACACCACCCACCAAGTACATCACCCAGGATAATACCACCCACCAAGTACATCACCCAGGATAACACCACCCACCAAGTACATCACCCAGGATAATACCACCCACCAAGTACATCACCCAGGATAACACCACCCACCAAGTACATCACCCAGGATAACACCACCCACTAAGTACATCACCCAGGATAACACCACCCACCAAGTACATCACCCAGGATAACACCACCCATCAAGTACACCACCCACCAAATACACCTCCCAGGATAACACACCCCACCAAGTACATCACCCAGGATAACACCACCCACCAAGTACACCACCCAGGATAACACCACCCACCAAGTACATCACCTAGGATAACACCACCCACCAAGTACATCACCCAGGATAACACACCCACCAAGTACATCACCCACCAAGTACATCACCCAGGATAACACCACCCACCAAGTACACCACCCACCAAGTACACCACCCACCAAGTACATCACCCAGGATAACACCACCCACCAAGTACATCACCCAGGATAACACCCCCACCAAGTACACCACCCAGGATAACACCACCCACCAAGTACACCACCCACCAAGTACATCACCCAGGATAACACCACCCACCAAGTACATCACCCAGGATAACACACCCCACCAAGTACATCACCCAGGATAACACCACCCACCAAGTACATCACCCAGGATAACACACCCACCAAGTACATCACCCATGATAACACCCCCACCAAGTACACCACCCAGGATAACACCACCCACCAAGTACACCACCCACCAAGTACATCACCCAGGATAACACCACCCACCAAGTACATCACCCAGGATAACACACCCACAAAGTACATCACCCATGATAACACCACCCACCAAGTACACCACCCAGGATAACACACCCACCAAGTACATCACCCATGATAACACCACCCACCAAGTACACCACCTACCAAGT
The DNA here is from genome assembly GCF_023373465.1 of Oncorhynchus keta. NCBI lineage: Eukaryota > Metazoa > Chordata > Actinopteri > Salmoniformes > Salmonidae > Oncorhynchus > Oncorhynchus keta. The sequence continues at coordinate 11,583,151 of NC_068434.1, read as the reverse complement.
ACATCACCCAGGATAACACCACCCACCAAGTACATCACCCAGGATAACACCACCCACCAAGTCCATCACCCAGGATAACACACCCCACCAAGTACATCACCCAGGATAACACCACCCACCAAGTCCATCACCCAGGATAACTCCACCCAGTATAACACGCGCGTGCGTGTACGCGTGCGTGTACGCGTGCGTATGTAAAATAACATTTCATATGCTGTTCCTTCCAAAAATAGAAGCTCCAGATCCCTGCATGGTGAATGGTAACTCCTGCTATAGTAATAAACGCCACCAATTAAATCATTTCAGTGGATTAGAGTTTCATCTCAACTCCAACAAATAGACTCAATCAGGCTTTGAAACCATTAGCCTTGTGTCTGAACTTTACCTCTCCACACTGAGAGACACAAACCAGAGCCGGTTCTGTTTAACATCATCTTAATGGCTTATAGGGACGGTAACACATCACATGCATCATTTGGAGTGTTTGGAGGAATACTACACATCGTCATGACAGTTGTCGCTCTGCTACTGAAAGTGCTCTACCTTGCAGACATGCATCATTTTTGGGGATCCTATTGACTGTGGACAAATGAAAAAAAATACTTAAATATATATTTTTTTGTGTAGTATTCCTTTAACTACTGGAGAAACAGATATACACTACCATTAAAACATTTGGGGTCACTTAGAAGTGTCCTTGTTTTTGAAAGAAAGGCACATTTTTTGTCCAGAGACCCATTATCAGCAACCATCACTCCTGTGTTCCAATGGCACGTTGCGTTAGCTAATCAAAGTTTATCATTTTAAAAGGCTAATTGATCATTAGAAAACCCTTTTGCAATTATGTTAGTACAGCTGAAAACTGTTGTTCTGATTAAAGAAGCAATACAACTGGCCTTCTTTAGACTAGTCGAGTATCTGGAGCATCAGCACTTGTGGGTTCGATAACCCGAAAAGGGTTTTCTAATGATCAATTAGTCTTTTAAAGTGAAAAAACTTGGATTAACTAACACAACGTGCCGTTGGAACACAGGAGTGATGGTTGCTGATAATGGGTCTCTGTACGCCTATGAAGATATTCCATAGAAAATCATCCGTTTCCAGCTACAATAGTTATTTACAACATTAACAATGTCTACACTGTATTTCTGATCAATTTGATGTTATTTTAATGGACAAAAAAATGTGCTTTTCTTTCAAAAACAAGGACAAACTTTTGACAGTGTGGATAGGAGGATGTTGGGTTTTCATAGTGAAACGCTGACGGTATTACATCATTAAAAACAACAGTTGAATTCCAGTATCACATCCATTATTCACCCAACGCAATGGGAGATGTTTCTGTGGCCGTTTAAAATAGCATTAAAAGAATCACAGCGAAAATGTGGGCTTTACTACTGTGTGTTTTTGGAGAAGTGTATTATCGGTTAAATTAACGCTGTCTCTCTCTCTCTCTCTCTCTCTCTCTCTCTCGCTCTCTCTTTCTCTCTCCTATGCTTTCTCTCTTGTCCTCTCTCTCTGTCTCTGTCTCTGTCTCTGTCTCTGTCTCTGTCTCTGTCTCTGTCTCTGTCTCTGTCTCTCTCTCTCTCTCTCTCTCTCTCTCTCTCTCTCTCTCTCTCTCTCTCTCTCTCTCTCTCTCTCTCTCTCTCTCTCTCTCTCTCTCTCTCTCTCTCTCTGTCCTGTATGTTGCCTACCTCCCGTTGCTGCTGCCTCCACTTCTGGGTCCCGGGTCTATCATTGCAGGTAAGAAGAATCCCTTCATACATAGTGTTGGACCACTGATGTATCTTACCCTGACTATGTATTATCATTGGCAACATATCCTGTAGTTATACTATCTCAAAACCCCCAACATGATGCAGCCCTTTACAGAAATGTGGACATTCACGTACACTGAGTGGACAAAACATTACGAACACCTGGTCTTTCCATGAAATAGACTGACCAGGTGATTCCAGGTGAAAGCTATGATCCCTTATTGATGTCACTTAAATCCACTGTTGATGCCAGAGTGTTAACCATTGCAAAGTCTACTTGTTCGGAGAGAGATACATTAAGATTGAAACAATTCTTTGAGAAATAGGTTTTGACAACAACAGTGATTTGATTCCCTGTTCCCATTGCCCCCTGGATGTGTTCTCTACAACATATTCCACCATCAACTCTCCTCAATGTTTCTGTTCATTGAACAGTGAAATGGACCAAACATATTGTGTATGTTGTCAGGTGTGTGTCCTTATCAAATAAATGAACAGCGGGTATAGAAGACCAACATTTGGGTATCGGGAGTGGGAGAGCTGAGGATCGGGATGCTGAAAGGATGTAGCAGAGAGATGGTGGAGGTGGTGGTGGTAGAGGAGGAAGAGGTGGTGGTGGAGGTTGGGGTGTATGGTGGTGGTGGAGGAGGAGGAAGAGGTGGTGGTGGAGGAGGAGGAGGTGGTGGTGGAGGAGGAAGAGGTGGTGGTGGAGGTTGGGGTGTATGGTGGTGGAGATGGTGGTGGTGGTGGTGGAGGAGGAAGAGGTAGTGTTGGAGGTTGGGGTGTATGGTGGTGGAGGTTGGGGTGGTGGTGGAGGAGGAGGAGGTAGTGGTGGAGGTTGGGGTGTATGGTGATGGAGGTGGTGGTGGAGGCGATGGAGGAGGTGGTGGTGGTTGGTGGTGGTGGTTGGGATGGTGGTGGTTGGTGGTGGAGGTTGGGGTGGTGGTGATGGTGGAGGTTGGGGTGGTGGTTGGTGGAGGTGGTGGTGGTGGTTGGGGTGGTGGTTGGTGGAGGTGGTGGTGGTTGGGGTGGTGGTTGGTGGAGTTGGTGGTGGTTGGGGTGGTGGTGGTTGGGCTGGAGGTGTTGGTGGTCGGGGTGGTGGTGGTCGGGGTGGAGGTGGTTGGGGTGGTGGTGGTTGGGCTGGAGGTGGTGGTGGTCGGGGTGGTGGTGGTCGGGGTGGAGGTGGTTGGGGTGGTGGAGGTTGTGGTGTTCTGCTCTGGATTTGGTCTGTAGGGAGAGAGAGAGAAGAAGGGGGGTCTGGAAGTGAGGAAAGGAGATGTGGAGGAATCACTGACCCATGCTAATTACACCTGCTTTCCCAGTGCCCCCCAATCTTCCCTCTCTTGTTGGCAGTGTTATTCCACATATCACTGAAATATTTAGGCAGGCCACCCCGCAACGCACCGGAGGAGCTCGCAGGCACCCCCAGCTCATGAAATATTAAAGCAGGCCAGACGCCATAATGAGTCTGCCCCTGACCCCTACCTCCTCCTACCCCACGACCACCCTCTTATTACCCCTCTGGTACCCTCTACTACCACTCTACCACCCTTTACTACCCCCTTACTACCCCTCTACTACTCTCTACTACCCCTACTACCCTACCTACTACCCACTACTACCCCCTACTACCCCCCTACTACTCCCTACTACCCATCTACGACCGCACTGCTACCCGCCTTACAACCCATCTACTACCCCCTGCTACCCCTCTGCTACTCTTCTACTACCCCCTATTACCCCTATGCTACCCATCTACTACCCCCCTACTACTCCCTACTACCCATTTACTACCCCCTACAACCCATCTACTACCCCCTGCTACCCCTCTGCTACTCTTCTACTACTCCCTATTACCCCTATGCTACCCATCTACTACCCCCCTTCTACCCCCTACTACCCATCTACTACCCCCTGCTACCCCCTACTACCCTTTACTACCCCCTTCTGCCCCCTACTTCCCATCTACTACCCCTACTACCCCTCTACTACCCCCTACTTCCCATCTATTACCCCCTGCTACCCCCTACTGCCCCTCTACTACCCCTACTACCCCTCTACTACCCCCTGCTACCCCCTACTTCCCATCTACTACCCCCTGCTACCCCTACTACTCCCTACTACCCCCTACTACCCCCTACCACCGATCTACTACTCCCTACTACCCCCTACTACTCCCTACTACCTACCTACTACCCCACTACTACCCCTCTACTACCCCTACTACCTATCTACTACCCCTCTACTACCCCCTACTACCCCACTACTACCCCTCTACTACCCTCTATTACCCCCTACTACCACTCTACTACCCCCTACTACCCCTCTACTACCCCCTACTGCCCTACTACTACCCCTCTATTGCCCCCTACTGCCCCTCTACTACCCCCTACTACCCCCTACTGCCCCTCTACTACCCCCTACTACCCCTACTAACCCTCTACTACCCCCTACTACCCCTCTACTACCCTCCTACTACCCCTACTACCCCCTAAGACCCTCTACAACCCCCTACTACCCCCTACTACCCCCTACTGCCCTTCTACTACCCCCTACTGCCCTCCTACTACCCCCTACTACCCCTCTACTACCCCCTACTACCCCCTACTACCCCTCTACTACCCCCTACTACCCTACTACTACCCTCTATTGCCCCCTACTGCCCCTCTACTACCCCCTACTACCCCCTACTAACCCTCTACTACCCCCCTACTACCCCTCTACTACCCTCCTACTACCCCTACTACCCTCTACTACCCCCTACTACCCTACTACTACCCTCTATTGCCCCCTACTGCCCCTCTACTACCCCCTACTACCCCCTACTAACCCTCTACTACCCCCTACTACCCCTCTACTACCCTCCTACTACCCCCTACTACCCCCCTACTACCCCTCTACTACCCCCCTACTACCCCCCTACTACATCTCTAGTACAGAAATGTGGAAGTCGTTAGCAGCTAAGCTTTGTTACAACTCTAAACAGGAGACGGGGATCTGGTTTGTGTTAAAGGCAACTTGACAGTTTTTTAGATCAGTCGATTGGGCTCTCATCTGATGTGTGTGTGTGTGTGTGTGTGTGTGTGTGTGTGTGTGTGTGTGTGTGTGTGTGTGTGTGTGTGTGTGTGTGTGTGTGTGTGTGTGTGTGTGTGTGTGTGTGTGTGTGTGTGTGTGTGTGTGTGTGTGTGCGCAGCCTGAGAGACT
>NC_068434.1:11518190-11570690 GCF_023373465.1 Oncorhynchus keta | reverse complement strand
TTGTCGTGGCTGTCAGCCAATCAGCATTCATGGCTCGAAACACCCAGTTTATAATTAAAATGATTCTATTTGGCTATATTTCCAGCCTTCTTGCTCCATCGGTGTGCTATATGCAGTGTCTCTCCACAACTTCTAAAGCCACGGTATAACTGGAGAAACAGCCTAACATACTTATATAAATATTCATCTGGTACCAGAGGTGTGTTGTTATTTAATGTCATTGCTCATACCTTGACGGGACATTAATAAAGCTATGGCATTATAGATGGATAATCTGTTTAAATCTCCCAGAAATGAATGTTCAAAGTGCTATTGGTTGATGCACACTGTATATTCTGCTGCTCTAGATTCCGCTTCCTTTGCATACATCCCAAATGGCACCCTATTCCCTACGTAGTACACTACTTTTGCCTAGGGATCTGGTCAAAAGTAGTGGACTATATAGGGAATAGGGTGCCATTTGAAACGTAACCCTTTTCTTTTCCCATGGCCCGTGCAGAGCAGGTATGAGTACAGGTTGCATTTTAAACTAAAGCAGGGAAAGCATTAAGGAAATCTTCAAGGACTGGAGATCACAGTCCAAAGTCAAACATCTGGATCCAACGGTAGGCGAGGTGTGTAAGAAAGGCTTTATCCCTCTTCCTCCCACTCTACCCCCGCACAAATACACATCATCGCTGCTGACACTCCGCTTGAGAGGCTTCTGGGAAATCTGTGTCGACACATGATGAACGGAGGGAGGATGGAGGAGGGGGAGACATTTAGGGGCTGCTGCCTGTTCCATTTGAGACAGACCAACATTTTGGGGCAACTGGAAAATCAAATGACTTTTGCCGTCTGCGTTTTCAAAGGCGACATATATTGAGCGTGTGTTTGCGTGTGGGTGCGCATTCGTGCGTGTGTTTGAGCGAGAGGGTTGAAATCAATAATGGTTTTCAAACCAGGCCCGCACACGACAGGAATTCACTGACACAAACCTGATGGAACATGCTGGCTCTTTTCTTATCTCTTCTATCTTTGCTTTTCAGTTCAATGTTGAGTACAGGTTGTGATCACGTTAAATAGAGGTTGCTATCATATTAAATACAGGTTGCTATCACGTTAAATACAGGTTGTGATCACGTTAAATACAGGTTGCTATCATGTTAAATACAGGTTGTAATCACGTTAAATAGAGGTTGCTATCACGTCACACAGAGGGTGAATAGTAGTAAGGATGCTCCTAGGGCTGAACAAGCTGTCACAGCATGTCCTGTATGACTACATTGGGATGTTTATCTCACCAGAGGCCATTCAGTTCTTACATCTCCTCTATGATTAAGGGCACTGTTCAGTCAGAGTCCCATTTTCATTTGACTGTGTGACCTGGTTCACCCTATGGGGCTGTGGGTGAGTCAACTCTGCTGGTCCCACCCTATGGGGCTGTGGGTGAGTCAACTCTGCTGGTCCCACCCTATGGGGCTGTGGGTGAGACAACTCTGCTGGTCCCACCCTATGGGGCTGTGGGTGAGTCAACTCTGCTGGTCCCACCCTATGGGGCTGTGGGTGAGTCAACTCTGCTGGTCCCACCCTATGGGGCTGTGGGTGAGACAACTCTGCTGGTCCCACCCTATGGGGCTGTGGGTGAGACAACTCTGCTGGTCCCACCCTATGGGGCTGTGAGTGAGTCAACTCTGCTGGTCCCACCCTATGGGGCTGTGGGTGAGTCAACTCTGCTGGTCCCACCCTATGGGGCTGTGGGTGAGTCAACTCTGCTGGTCCCACCCTATGGGGCTGTGGGTGAGTCAACTCTGCTGGTCCCACCCTATGGGGCTGTGGGTGAGTCAACTCTGCTGGTCCCACCCTATGGGGCTGTGGGTGAGACAACTCTGCTGGTCCCACCCTATGGGGCTGTGGGTGAGACAACTCTGCTGGTCCCACCCTATGGGGCTGTGGGTGAGTCAACTCTGCTGGTCCCACCCTATGGGGCTGTGGGTGAGTCAACTCTGCTGGTCCCACCCTATGGGGCTGTGGGTGAGTCAACTCTGCTGGTCCCACCCTATGGGGCTGTGGGTGAGTCAACGCTGCTGGTCCCACCCTATGGGGCTGTGGGTGAGTCAACGCTGCTGGTCCCACCCTATGGGGCTGTGGGTGAGTCAACTCTGCTGGTTCACCCTATGGGGCTGTGGGTGAGTCAACACTGCTGGTCCCACCCTATGGGGCTGTGGGTGAGTCAACGCTGCTGGTCCCACCCTATGGGGCTGTGGGTGAGTCAACTCTGCTGGTCCCACCCTATGGGGCTGTGGGTGAGTCAACGCTGCTGGTCCCACCCTATGGGGCTGTGGGTGAGTCAACTCTGCTGGTCCCACCCTATGGGGCCGTGGGTGAGTCAACTCTGCTGGTCCCACCCTATGGGGCTGTGGGTGAGTCAACTCTGCTGGTCCCACCCTATGGGGCCGTGGGTGAGTCAACTCTGCTGGTCCCACCCTATGGGGCTGTGGGTGAGTCAACTCTGCTGGTCCCACCCTATGGGGCTGTGGGTGAGTCAACGCTGCTGGTTCACCCTATGGGGCTGTGGGTGAGTCAACTCTGCTGGTTCACCCTATGGGGCTGTGGGTGAGTCTACGCTGCTGGTCCCACCCTATGGGGCTGTGGGTGAGTCAACGCTGCTGGTCCCACCCTATGGGGCTGTGGGTGAGTCAACTCTGCTGGTTCACCCTATGGGGCTGTGGGTGAGTCAACTCTGCTGGTTCACCCTATGGGGCTGTGGGTGAGTCTACGCTGCTGGTTCACCCTATGGGGCTGTGGGTGAGTCAACTCTGCTGGTTCACCCTATGGGGCTGTGGGTGAGTCTACGCTGCTGGATCACCCTATGGGGCTGTGGGTTAGTCAACACTGCTGGTTCACCCTATGGGGCTGTGGGTGAGTCTACGCTGCTGGTTCACCCTATGGGGCTGTGGGTGAGTCAACACTGCTGGTTCACCCTATGGGGCTGTGGGTGAGTCAACACTGCTGGTTCACCCTATGGGGCTGTGGGTGAGTCAACTCTGCTGGTTCACCCTATGGGGCTGTGGGTGAGTCAACACTGCTGGTCCCACCCTATGGGGCTGTGGGTGAGTCAACTCTGCTGGTCCCACCCTATGGGGCTGTGGGTGAGTCAACGCTGCTGGTCCCACCCTATGGGGCTGTGGGTGAGTCAACGCTGCTGGTCCCACCCTATGGGGCTGTGGGTGAGTCAACTCTGCTGGTTCACCCTATGGGGCTGTGGGTGAGTCAACACTGCTGGTCCCACCCTATGGGGCTGTGGGTGAGTCAACGCTGCTGGTCCCACCCTATGGGGCTGTGGGTGAGTCAACTCTGCTGGTCCCACCCTATGGGGCTGTGGGTGAGTCAACGCTGCTGGTCCCACCCTATGGGGCTGTGGGTGAGTCAACTCTGCTGGTCCCACCCTATGGGGCTGTGGGTGAGTCAACTCTGCTGGTCCCACCCTATGGGGCTGTGGGTGAGTCAACTCTGCTGGTCCCACCCTATGGGGCTGTGGGTGAGTCAACGCTGCTGGTCCCACCCTATGGGGCTGTGGGTGAGTCTACGCTGCTGGTCCCACCCTATGGGGCTGTGGGTGAGTCAACGCTGCTGGTTCACCCTATGGGGCTGTGGGTGAGTCAACTCTGCTGGTTCACCCTATGGGGCTGTGGGTGAGTCTACGCTGCTGGTCCCACCCTATGGGGCTGTGGGTGAGTCAACGCTGCTGGTCCCACCCTATGGGGCTGTGGGTGAGTCAACTCTGCTGGTTCACCCTATGGGGCTGTGGGTGAGTCAACTCTGCTGGTTCACCCTATGGGGCTGTGGGTGAGTCTACGCTGCTGGTTCACCCTATGGGGCTGTGGGTGAGTCAACTCTGCTGGTTCACCCTATGGGGCTGTGGGTGAGTCTACGCTGCTGGTTCACCCTATGGGGCTGTGGGTGAGTCAACACTGCTGGTTCACCCTATGGGGCTGTGGGTGAGTCTACGCTGCTGGTTCACCCTATGGGGCTGTGGGTGAGTCAACACTGCTGGTTCACCCTATGGGGCTGTGGGTGAGTCAACACTGCTGGTTCACCCTATGGGGCTGTGGGTGAGTCAACTCTGCTGGTTCACCCTATGGGGCTGTGGGTGAGTCAACACTGCTGGTCCCACCCTATGGGGCTGTGGGTGAGTCAACTCTGCTGGTTCACCCTATGGGGCTGTGGGTGAGTCAACACTGCTGGTTCACCCTATGGGGCTGTGGGTGAGTCAACTCTGCTGGTCCCACCCTATGGGGCTGTGGGTGAGTCTACGCTGCTGGTCCCACCCTATGGGGCTGTGGGTGAGTCAACGCTGCTATGGGGCTGTGGGTGAGTCAACTCTGCTGGTCCCACCCTATGGGGCTGTGGGTGAGTCAACTCTGCTGGTCCCACCCTATGGGGCTGTGGGTGAGTCAACACTGCTGGTTCACCCTATGGGGCTGTGGGTGAGTCAACTCTGCTGGTTCACCCTATGGGGCTGTGGGTGAGTCAACTCTGCTGGTTCACCCTATGGGGCTGTGGGTGAGTCAACTCTGCTGGTTCACCCTATGGGGCTGTGGGTGAGTCAACTCTGCTGGTTCACCCTATGGGGCTGTGGGTGAGTCAACTCTGCTGGTCCCACCCTATGGGGCTGTGGGTGAGTCTACGCTGCTGGTTCACCCTATGGGGCTGTGGGTGAGTCAACGCTGCTGGTCCCACCCTATGGGGCTGTGGGTGAGTCAACTCTGCTGGTCCCACCCTATGGGGCTGTGGGTGAGTCAACGCTGCTGGTTCACCCTATGGGGCTGTGGGTGAGTCAACTCTGCTGGTCCCACCCTATGGGGCTGTGGGTGAGTCAACGCTGCTGGTTCACCCTATGGGGCTGTGGGTGAGACAACGCTGCTGGTTCACCCTATGGGGCTGTGGGTGAGTCAACGCTGCTGGTTCACCCTATGGGGCTGTGGGTGAGTCAACGCTGCTGGTCCCACCCTATGGGGCTGTGGGTGAGTCAACTCTGCTGGTTCACCCTATGGGGCTGTGGGTGAGTCAACTCTGCTGGTCCCACCCTATGGGGCTGTGGGTGAGACAACTCTGCTGGTCCCACCCTATGGGGCTGTGGGTGAGTCAACGCTGCTGGTTCACCCTATGGGGCTGTGGGTGAGTCAACGCTGCTATGGGGCTGTGGGTGAGTCAACGCTGCTATGGGGCTGTGGGTGAGTCAACGCTGCTATGGGGCTGTGGGTGAGTCAACTCTGTGCAGAAGGTCAACCAGAAAGTGACCGTTGAACCATTGAACCATTGAATATTGGCCGTTGTTTGTTCCTGCATGTGCAACATTTCCAGGGCTTTTCATGGGGCGAGACTATGCAGGCTCTGCTGACCCAAATCAAAGTTTCAAGTCTATTTGTCACGTGCGCCGAATACAACAGGTGTAAACCTTACAGTGAAATGCTTACTTGCAGGCTCTAACCAATGGTGCGAAAAAAAGGTATGTTTGTGTGTGTGTAGGTAAGTAGAGAAATAAAACAACAGTAAAAATATATTTGAAAAAAGAGTAGCAAGGCTATATACAGGCACCTGTTAGTCAGGCTGATTGAGGTTGAACAGTGCCTTGCGAAAGTATTCGGCCCCCTTGAACTTTGCGACCTTTTGCCACATTTCAGGCTTCAAACATAAAGATATAAAACTGTATTTTCTTGTGAAGAATCAACAACAAGTGGGACACAATCATGAAGTGGAAGGACATTTATTGGATATTTCAAACTTTTTTAACAAATCAAAAACTGAAAAATTGGGCGTGCAAAATTATTCAGCCCCTTTACTTTCAGTGCAGCAAACTCTCTCCAGAAGTTCAGTGAGGATCTCTGAATGATCCAATGTTGACCTAAATGACTAATGATGATAATTACAATCCACCTGTGTGTAATCAAGTCTCCGTATAAATGCACCTGCACTGTGATAGTCTCAGAGGTCCGTTAAAAGCGCAGAGAGCATCATGAAGAACAAGGAACACACCAGGCAGGTCCGAGATACTGTTGTGAAGAAGTTTAAAGCCGGAATTGGATACATGAAGTCAAAGGGATTGTCTGTAGAGCTCCTAGACAGGATTGTGTCGAGGCACAGATCTGGGGAACCCCTGTAACCTCTGTAACCCCTGTAACCTCTGTAACCCCTGTAACCTCTGTAACCCCTGTAACCTCTGTAACCCCTGTAACCCCTGTAACCCCTGTAACCTCCGTAACCCCCGTAACCTCTGTTACCCCTGTAACCCCTGTAACCCCTGTAACCTCCGTAACCCCTGTAACCCCTGTAACCCCTGTAACCCCTGTAACCTCCGTAACCCCCGTAACCTCTGTTACCCCTGTAACCCCTGTAACCCCTGTAACCTCCGTAACCCCTGTAACCTTTGTAACCCCTGTAACCCCTGTAACCTCTGTAACCTCTGTTACCCCTGTAACCCCTGTGACCCCTGTAACCTCCGTAACCCCTGTAACCTTTGTAACCCCTGTAACCTTTGTAACCCCTGTAACCCCTGTAACCTTTGTAACCCCTGTAACCCCTGTAACCTTTGTAACCCCTGTAACCCCTGTGACCCCTGTAACCCCTGTAACCCCTGTTACCCCTGTAACCCCTGTGACCCCTGTAACCTCCGTAACCCCTGTAACCTTTGTAACCCCTGTAACCTTTGTAACCCCTGTAACCCCTGTAACCTTTGTAACCCCTGTAACCCCTGTAACCTTTGTAACCTCCGTAACCCCCGTAACCTCTGTTACCCCTGTAACCCCTGTAACCTCCGTAACCCCTGTAACCTTGTAACCCCTGTAACCCCTGTAACCTCTGTAACCTCTGTTACCCCTGTAACCCCTGTGACCCCTGTAACCTCCGTAACCCCTGTAACCTTTGTAACCCCTGTAACCTTTGTAACCCCTGTAACCCCTGTAACCTTTGTAACCCCTGTAACCCCTGTAACCCCTGTAACCTTTGTAACCCCTGTAACCCCTGTAACCTTTGTAACCCCTGTTACCCCTGTAACCCCTGTAACCCCTGTAACCTTTGTAACCCCTGTAACCGCTGTAACCTTTGTAACCCCTGTAACCTCTGTTACCCCTGTAACCCCTGTAACCCCTGTAACCTCTGGCAGGCATAGACATTCACAAAGCAACGATGTCCGTCAGCGCCGACCGAATGGTTTTTGTACGTACCTTTTTTTACTTCATCCAAACCACACTGGGAGAATGCTCAGTGGTCTATTTCCAGGAGCGATCGGTATCTGGAGACAGAGGTCACACCTCTGGAGCAGGAAGCCAGGTCCAGCAGGAAGCCAGGTCCAGGAGAAGGAGATAAAACTGAGGAGAAGATTGATAGCAAGAGAAGAAGGAGAAAGAGGGAGAAAGAGATCCACCACTGTCAGCTCTAATGTGGCTTTAATAAGGTCAAAGACAGGAGTCCATTAACACTACCCCAGGGGCTCTATATTTAAACCAGAGGAGAGGAGGGGAGGGGACGGGAGGGGAGAGGTGAGGAGAGGACAGAGGAGGGGAGGAGGAAAGGGGTAGAGAGGAGGGGGAAACAGGTGAGGAGAGAGGAGGTGGGGAGAGGAGGAGGGAGAAGAGGAGAGGTGAGAGGAAGGGAGAGGAGACAAGAAGGGGAGGAGACAATAAGAGGAAAGGGAAAGGGCTGATGAGAAAGAGGCAGCTAGAGAGTTTAGTCTTCTCCCATCTCTGTATCTCAGTCTCCTCCCACCTCTGTATCTCAGTCTCCTCCCACCTCTATATATATCTGATCCTCCTCTGTATCTCAGTCTCCTCCCACCTCAGTATCTCAGCCTCCTCCCATCTCTGTATCTCAGTCTCCTCCCACCTCAGTATCTCAGCCTCCTCCCATCTCTGTATCTCAGTCTCCTCCCACCTCAGTATCTCAGCCTCCTCCCATCTCTGTATCTCAGTCTCCTCCCACCTCAGTATCTCAGCCTCCTCCCATCTCTGTATCTCAGCCTCCTCCCATCTCTGTATCTCAGCCTCCTCCCACCTCAGTATCTCAGCCTCCTCCCACCTCAGTATCTCAGCCTCCTCCCACCTCTGCATCTTAGCCTCCTCCCACCTTTGTATCTCAGTCTCCTCCCAACTCAGTATCTCAGCCTCCTCCCATCTCTGTATCTCAGTCTCCTCCCACCTCAGTATCTCAGCCTCCTCCCATCTCTGTATCTCAGTCTCCTCCCACCTCAGTATCTCAGCCTCCTCCCACCTCAGTATCTCAGCCTCCTCCCATCTCTGTATCTCAGCCTCCTCCCACCTCAGTATCTCAGCCTCCTCCCACCTCTGCATCTTAGCCTCCTCCCACCTTTGTATCTCAGTCTCCTCCCAACTCAGTATCTCAGCCTCCTCCCATCTCTATATCTCAGTCTCCTCCCACCTTTGTATCTCAGTCTCCTCCCACCTTTGTATCTCAGCCTCCTCCCACCTCTGCATCTTAGCCTCCTCCCATCTCTGTATCTCAGTCTCCTCCCACCTTTGTATCTCAGTCTCCTCCCACCTCTATATATATATCTGATCCTCCTCTGTATCTCAGTTTCCTCCCACCTCTATATATATCTGATCCTCCTCTGTATCTCAGTCTCCTCCCACCTCTATATATATATCTGATCCTCCTCTGTATCTCAGTCTCCTCCCACCTTTGTATCTCAGACTCCTCCTACCTCAGTATCTTAGTCTCCTCCCACCTCTATATATATCTGATCCTCCTCTGTATCTCAGTCTCCTCCCACCTCTATATATATCTGATCCTCCTCTGTATCTCAGTCTCCTCCCACCTCTATATATATCTGATCCTCCTCTGTATCTCAGTCTCCTCCCACCTCTATATATATCTGATCCTCCTCTGTATCTCAGTCTCCTCCCACCTCTATATATATCTGATCCTCCTCTGTATCTCAGTCTCCTCCCACCTCTATATATATCTGATCCTCCTCTGTATCTCAGTCTCCTCCCATCTCTGTATCTCAGTCTCCTCCCACCTCTGTCTCTCAGCTTCCTCTCATATCTGTCTCTCAGCTTCCTCTCATCTTTGTATCTCAGCTTCCTCTCATATCTGTATCACACAAGCCTAACTGAGTGTCAACTCCTTTGCCAAATGTAACCAGGTAATGTAACTAGGTAATATAACCATGTAATATAATTAGGTAATATAATCAGGTAATGTAAGCAGGTAATATAACCAGGTAATATAATCACAGTGGGCTTAAGATCACTTGGAGACAAATGGGCGTCTAGTAAGTTTCCTTCAGAAATTGAACACACGCACACACGCACGCACGCACGCACGCACGCACGCACGCACGCACGCACGCACGCACGCACGCACACACACACACACACACACACACACACACACACACACACACACACACACACACACACACACACACACACACACACACACACACACACAGCTCTGCTGTTCCAGAGTCCAGTGTCTCTGGCTACCAGGCAAATCAAATCAAATCAAATCAAATTTATTTATATAGCCCTTCGTACATCAGCTGATATCTCAAAGTGCTGTACAGAAACCCAGCCTAAAACCCCAAACAGCAAGCAATGCAGGTGTAGAAGCACGGTGGCTAGGAAAAACTCCCTAGAAAGGCCAAAACCTAGGAAGAAACCTAGAGAGGAACCAGGCTATGTGGGGTGGCCAGTCCTCTTCTTGCTGTGCCGGGTGGAGATTATAACAGAACATGGCCAAGATGTTCAAATGTTCATAAATGACCAGTCACACTGCTGTTCCCAGGGTGGTAGGATAAGAAGCCTTGAATTATTGTCTGTCTGGAGCCACAGGTTATGATGGCGGTGTCAGTGCTGAAATACAGCCAGCCTGGCGATGTGTTTATTCCATTTTATGTCCTGGCTGATGGGGGGAATCTGGTCATCCCGTCCCTGTTAGCTCCCTTGTTTCAGGGGCAGCGAGATTAACTGCTTTTCTAATCCATTTACACATAGGGGCTTGTGTCTCCCCTGACACCATCCCTCTATTCCTCACTGTCTCCCCCTGACACAATCCCTCTATTCCCCACTGTCTCCCCTGACACCATCCCTCTATTCCTCACTGTCTCTCCTGACACCATCTCTCTATTCCTCACTGTCTCCCCTGACACCATCCCTCTATTCCTCACTGTCTCCCCTGACACCATCCCTCTATTCCTCACTGTCTCTCCTGACACCTTCCCTCTATTCATCTCTGTCTCCCCTGACACCATCCCTCTATTCCTCACTGTCTCCCCTGACACCATCCCTCTATTCCTCACTGTCTCCCCTGACACCATCCCTCTATTCCTCACTGTCTCCCCTGACACCATCCTTCTATTCCTCACTGTCTCCTCTGACACCATCTCTCTATTCCTCACTGTCTCCCCTGACACCATCCCTCTATTCCTCACTGTCTCCCCTGACACCATCCCTCTATTCCTCTCTGTCTCCCCTGACACCATCCCTTTATTCCTCACTGTCTCCCCTGACACCATCCCTTTATTCCTCACTGTCTCCCCTGACACCATCCCTTTATTCCTCACTGTCTCCCCTGACACCATCCCTCTATTCCTCACTGTCTCCCCTGACACCATCCCTCTATTCCTCACTGTCTCCCCTGACACCATCACTCTATTCCTCACGGTCTCCTCTGACACCATCCCTTTATTCCTCACTGTCTCCCCTGACACCATCCCTCTATTCCTCATTGGCTCCTCTGACACCATCCCTCTATTCCTCCCTGTCTCTCCTGACACCATCTCTCTATTCCTCACTGTCTCCCCTGACACCATCCCTCTATTCCTCATTGGCTCCTCTGACACCATCCCTCTATTCCTCCCTGTCTCTCCTGACACCATCCTTCTATTCCTCACTGTCTCCCCTGACACCATCCCTCTATTCCTTATTGGCTCCTCTGACACCATCCCTCTATTCCTCACTGTCTCCCTCTATTCCAACACTCCCATTGTGTATAAAATGTGCCAGAAATCCATCTGAAACCTCAGCCACTCATAACCCCCCCATCTCGTCTGTTGGTTCTAAAAGAAGGGACGGAAGGATTAATTCTACCAGAGAAGAGAGGCTGGGGTGGAGACGGAGGGACGGGAAGGATTCATTCTACCAGAGAAAAGAGGCTGGGGTGGGGACGGAGGGACGGGAAGGATTCATTCTACCAGAGAAAAGAGGCTGGGGTGGGGACGGAGGGACGGAAGGATTCATTCTATCAGAGAAAAGAGGCTGAGGTGGAGACGGAAGGATTCATTCTACCAGAGAAAAGAGGCTGGGGTGGGGACGGAAGGATTCATTCTACCAGAGAAAAGAGGCTGGGGTGGGGACGGAGGGACGGGAAGGATTCATTCTACCAGAGAAAATAGGCTGGGGTGGAGACGGAAGGATTCATTCTACCAGAGAAAAGAGGCTGGGGTGGGGACGGAAGGATTCATTCTACCAGAGAAAAGAGGCTGAGGTGGAGACGGAAGGATTCATTCTACCAGAGAAAAGAGGCTGGGGTGGAGACGGAGGGATGGAAGGATTCATTCTATCAGAGAAGAGAGGCTGGGGTGGGGACGGAAGGATTCATTCTACCAGAGAAAAGAGGCTGGGGTGGGGACGGAAGGATTCATTCTACCAGAGAAAAGAGGCTGGGGTGGGGACGGAGGGACGGGAAGGATTCATTCTACCAGAGAAAAGAGGCTGGGGTGGAGACGGAAGGATTCATTCTACCAGAGAAAAGAGGCTGGGGTGGGGACGGAAGGATTCATTCTACCAGAGAAAATAGGCTGAGGTGGAGACGGAAGGATTCATTCTACCAGAGAAAACAGGCTGGGGTGGGGAGACATTCTACCAGAGGAGGCTGGGGTGGAACGGAAGGATTCATTCTACCAGAGAAAAGAGGCTGGGGTGGAGACGGAAGGATTCATTCTACCAGAGAAAAGAGGCTGGGGTGGAGACGGAAGGATTCATTCTACCAGAGAAAAGAGGCTGGGGTGGAGACGGAGGGACGGAAGGATTCATTCTATCAGAGAAAAGAGGCTGGGGTGGAGACGGAAGGATTCATTCTACCAGAGAAAAGAGGCTGGGGTGGAGACGGAAGGATTCATTCTACCAGAGAAAAGAGGCTGAGGTGGAGACGGAAGGATTCATTCTACCAGAGAAAAGAGGCTGAGGTGGAGACGGAAGGATTCATTCTACCAGAGAAAAGAGGCTGGGGTGGAGACGGAGGGACGGAAGGATTCATTCTATCAGAGAAAAGAGGCTGAGGTGGAGACGGAAGGATTCATTCTACCAGAGAAAAGAGGCTGGGGTGGAGACGGAGGGATGGAGGGACGGAGTGATGGAGGGGTGGAGCGAAACAGTAACAGCTTTTTAAGCCCAGGAGCAAGGCTGCCCTTGTAAATCTCTGGGGAACGAGGGAGGAGCATGGCGAAAGAGACAGGGAGGGAGGGAGGGAGGGAAGAGGGTGAAGGGGGGTGAAGAGGGTGGGGAGTGGGGTGGCTGCAGGAGAAACTGCAGTGAAGCGACAGTCCCCACGACTCATAGCAATAGTCTCTCTCTCTCTCTCTCTCTCTCTCTCTCTCTCTCTCTCTCTCTCTCTCTCTCTCTCTCTCTCTCTCTCTCTCTCTCTCTCTCTCTCTCTCTCTCTCCCTCTCTCTCTCTCTCCCTCTCTCTCACTCACTCACACACACACACTCACACACACAAACACAAACACAAACACACACACACGCACATACCCACACACATGCACGCGCACACACACACACAGGCACACGCGCGCACGCACGCACGCACACACACACAAATTAGATTTGAACACACTCAAATTAGATTATACTCTATTTATTTACCCAATCTGCCGTTGAATTATTAAATATGTGTAGGAAAACAAAGCCAATAATATACTGTTAATAACCCTATGTCCTCCTCAGCCTGTACGCCTGTCGTGCTTGGCAGGAAATTCTGTGAGTCATGGCGGAGAGGCATCAATGCCTACCTGTAAACGCCCTCGTATAATCTGTCCCTGTGTTGGACTCACATGTATGTGAGAATGTGTAGGCATTAGACCTACATCACGACACACAGTACAATAGCAATGCTCTCTATGGATCGCTGCATGTTTCCTACACACTCGCACACTCCCTCTTGCTCTGCTGGGCGTAATGATTATCATTATTGTCATTATCTCGAGTTCAAAAAGCAGAGGTCTGGGAGAGGGAGAAGAGGGAGGGATCTCTGAACACGGTCTGAACTAAACAAACTTGCGACATCTAAGTAGAAAATAAGCTTTTCTTCGCTTCTCCAGATCGGGTAGTCAGATCTGTCCCCTTTCATCCGCTCAGAGCCCCTGAATGAATCATTATCCTTCATATTTATCCCACCGCAGATTAGCACATTGTGTTTAAATATGTCCCTTCCTACGGTTGGCTCTGCGTTGGAATGTTATATAGGGGAGATCTGATGGACAATAGCTAGCTAGCAACAACGGTGTTGTCACAGACGTCCTCCTCTTCATCTGAAGAAATAAAGGTCAGAACGTGACAGGTGTACACACTGTGCCTTGGGAACCTGTCTGGCTTATCAACGGTGTACACACTGTGCCTTGGGAAACTGTCTGGCTTATCAACGGTGTACACACTGTGCCTTGGGAACCTGTCTGGCTTATCAACGGTGTACACACTGTGCCTTGGGAACCTGTCTGGCTTATCAACGGTGTACCCACTGTGCCTTGGGAACCTGTCTGGCTTATCAACGGTGTACACACTGTGCCTTGGGAAACTGTCTGGCTTATCAACGGTGTACACACTGTGCCTTGGGAACCTGTCTGGCTTATCAACGGTGTACACACTGTGCCTTGGGAAACTGTCTGGCTTATCAACGGTGTACCCACTGTGCCTTGGGAACATGTCTGGCTTATCAACGGTGTACACACTGTGCCTTGGGAACCTGTCTGGTTTATCAACGGTGTACACACTGTGCCTTGGGAAACTGTCTGGCTTATCAACGGTGTACACACTGTGCCTTGGGAACCTGTCTGGTTTATCAACGGTGTACACACTGTGCCTTGGGAAACTGTCTGGCTTATCAACGGTGTACACACTGTGCCTTGGGAAACTGTCTGGCTTATCAACGGTGTACACACTGTGCCTTGGGAACCTGTCTGGCTTATCAACGGTGTACACACTGTGCCTTGGGAACCTGTCTGGCTTATCAACGGTGTACACACTGTGCCTTGGGAAACTGTCTGGCTTATCAACGGTGTACACACTGTGCCTTGGGAACATGTCTGGCTTATCAACGGTGTACACACTGTGCCTTGGGAAACTGTCTGGCTTATCAACGGTGTACACACTGTGCCTTGGGAAACTGTCTGGCTTATCAACGGTGTACACACTGTGCCTTGGGAAACTGTCTGGCTTATCAACGGTGTACACACTGTGCCTTGGGAACCTGTCTGGCTTATCAACGGTGTACACACTGTGCCTTGCCTTGGAAACTGTCTGGCTTATCAACTGTACTGGTTTATCAACGGTGTACACACTGTGCCTTGGGAAACTGTCTGGCTTATCAACGGTGTACACACTGTGCCTTGGGAAACTGTCTGGCTTATCAACGGTGTACACACTGTGCCTTGGGAAACTGTCTGGCTTATCAACGGTGTACACACTGTGCCTTGGGAAACTGTCTGGCTTATCAACGGTGTACACACTGTGCCTTGGGAAACTGTCTGGCTTATCAACGGTGTACACACTGTGCCTTGGGAACCTGTCTGGCTTATCAACGGTGTACACACTGTGCCTTGCGAAACTGTCTGGCTTATCAACGGTGTACACACTGTGCCTTGGGAAACTGTCTGGCTTATCAACGGTGTACACACTGTGCCTTGGGAAACTGGCTTATCATTTTGCTTTAGTCCCATGGATTGCACTGCCCATCAAACATTCAAGGTGTAATTTATGATGAAATGCAAATAATTTTCTGTTGTTTCTATTCATATTTGAATGAACCAATGTCATAAATAGTACATGTGTGGAGAGTAAAAGCGCTGAGTTGATTTACTGAACCTGCACTTCCACAATAGTCATGACATTCTGTATAAACCTCTCTCTTTCTTCCAACTATCCTCATTCATCTCCAGAGATTTCTCTCCACTTTTCTTTCCCTCTCGACCCATCCCTGTCTCGACCCATCCCTGTCTCTACCCAGCCGCTCCTCCCATCCCTGTCTCTACCCAGCCGCTCCTCCCATCCCTGTCTCTACCCAGCCGCTCCTCCCATCCCTGTCTCTACCCAGCCGCTCCTCCCATCCCTGTCTCTACCCAGCCGCTCCTCCCATCCCTGTCTCTACCCAGCCGCTCCTCCCATCCCCCATCCCTGTCTCTACCCAGCCGCTCCTCCCATCCCTGTCTCTACCCAGCCGCTCCTCCCATCCCTGTCTCTACCCAGCCGCTCCTCCCATCCCTGTCTCTACCCAGCCGCTCCTCCCATCCCTGTCTCTACCCAGCCGCTCCTCCCATCCCTGTCTCTACCCAGCCGCTCCACCCATCCCTGTCTCTACCCAGCCGCTCCTCCCATCCCTGTCTCTACCCAGCCGCTCCTCCCATCCCTGTCTCTACCCAGACGCTCCTCCCATCCCTGTGCTCATTCCTCTTCTGTCTCCTTTCTCTGTTTCCCCTCTCCTCTGTCCTCCATCTCTCTCCTCTCCCACCTCTGCTCTGTTCTCCATCTCTCTCCTCTCCCAACTCTCCTCTGTCCTACATCTCTCTCCTCTCCCACCTCTCCTCTGTCCTACATCTCTCTCCTCTCCCACCTCTCCTCTGTCCTCCATCTCTCTCCTCTCCCACCTCTCCTCTGTCCTACATCTCTCTCCTCTCCCACCTCTCCTCTGTCCTACATCTCTCTCCTCTCCCACCTCTCCTCTGTCCTCCATCTCTCTCCTCTGACCTCAATTTCTCTCCTCTCCCACCTCTCCTCTGTCCTACATCTCTCTCCTCTTCCACCTCTCCTCTGTCCTACATCTCTCTCCTCTTCCACCTCTCCTCTGACCTCCATCTCTCTCCTCTTCCACCTCTCCTCTGTCCTACATCTCTCTCCTCTTCCACCTCTCCTCTGTCCTCCATTTCTCTCCTCTTTCCACCCTCTCCTTTCTCCTTTTCCCTCCTTTCTCCTGCTCTAAGAGTGTTGTCGGTGTGATGCTGTAAATTGGCTGTGGGTGGTGACACCGGGCTTGTTGTGTGATTTGAACGATGACCCATTTGACATCTCACCCATCATCGCTAGAACTCTCAGGGGGATGGGGGACGGGGGGGGGCGGGGGGGGGGGGGTGTACCAATGGGTCCCGCCGGCATCCTCTCTCTCCTCCCCTCCCAGGCATACAGCCCCCTGGATACAGCCAGACACCATCCACCAATCCCAAGCATGCAATTTTAATTCAGCTGTATCCTTTTAACAAGTGGACCTTTGATGACTGTGACAGGGTTTGATATCGCAACATAACAGGAGACATGGAACCGCATGTACAGAGGTTGAAGGATTTTTTTTTTTTTTTTCCGGTACAAAGGGAGGACTTCCTACGCGACACGTTAGAGGATGAAAAGAACAGTTCAATTCAAGCTCTTTCAAGATAAAGAGGCCATCATGGCTGCACATGACTTTTGTCAATGCATCACAGGAATTGAGTAGTAGGCTCGTTACCATGGTTCCCTGTGGATTCATACCAGTCCGTCATACCAGTCCGTCACATCTCCCCTCCAGTCTAACGGATGTCTTTGCAGACCTTTCATATCTTCCTCCACAAGCTCCATTGAAATGCAGATGTAAGTCTCTATGCTAAGCTTGTCTGCATTTATAATCGTACAAGTGAAAGTCATGCGTACATACATTTAACGTACAGGTGGTCCCAGGAATCGTTACCAGCTCCATAATCGAGTGGAATTGCAGCATGAGGATGACGACTCCATACTACTCCACATACGACACGTCATCCTCAGTCAGACAGGAACATTATGACGGAAGAAAATTAAAACACTGGTTTTAGCCCCTAAATCTGGTTTATGATGTGACTCAACACGGATAGCTCTAAGGAGCACACTAGTAAGGATACCCTCGTGTGTCTCGACGTCTCCCTCTCTCTCTCTCTGAGACACTTGCCAATTTCTAAGGCTCGGCTTTTTCCACTGAATGCTGTGACAGTAGCTCTGTGGTAGGTAGCACTGTATCTGGGGCCTCCGGGGCCCTCTGAGTCTGTTGTACACTGTATCTCTCTAGTTTACTCAGCACTGTCTGTCACTGAGAGACCTGGCTCCTTTCCCTAACCCTGTTATCATGTGAATGTTGATGCTAGGCTGTGAGAGGGCTAGCCAAGGCCTTGGAGGGAGGGATTAGAAGAGAGTACTGGCACTATTAGGGGCCCAGTAGACTTGCGAGGCCATCCTTACAAATCCTGTCTCGTTGACTCAACTGTTGGAAGTCTGGAGAACTTTAGTATTGGATTTTTGCGTTGGAATGGGAGTGCCAGGGTCAGACAAAGAGGCTAGGGGAGAGGCTAGGGGCCCAGTGACTGACTGGGGAGAGGCTAGGGGCCCAGTGACTGACTGAGGAGAGGCTAGGGGCCCAGTGACTGACTGGGGAGAGGCTAGGGGCCCAGTGACTGACTGGGGAGAGGCTAGGGGCCCAGTGACTGACTGAGGAGAGGCTAGGGGCCCAGTGACTGACTGGGGAGAGGCTAGGGGCCCAGTGACTGACCGAGGAGAGGCTAGGGGCCCAGTGACTGACTGAGGAGAGACGAGGCCTGTGTGTCTTTCTGAGGATACAGAGACTTGAAATAGACCCTAAGCTATACTGTAACTGTTGTGAGTATACAGTACTTAATTTTCCCTGGTATCACGTCAAAAAGGGCTGAGCAGGTTCAAATGTAATAAGTCAGGTATGGATCGTCAGTCAGTAGACCGTACGATCCACCTCAGGTTGGGATCATCAGTTGGTACGATCCACCTCAGGTTGGGATCATCAGTTAGTACGATCCACCTCAGGTTGGGATCATCAGTTAGTACGATCCATCTCAGGTTGGGATCATCAGTTGGTACGGTCCATCTCAGGTTGGGATCATCAGTTAGTGCAGTCTACTTCAGGTTGGGATCATCAGTCAGTACGGTCTACGTCAGGTTGGGATCATCAGTTGGTACGGTCCATCTCAGGGTGGGATCATCAGTCAGTACGGTCTACGTCAGGTTGGGATCATCAGTTGGTACGGTCCATCTCAGGGTGGGATCATCAGTTAGTACGGTCTACGTCAGGTTGGGATCATCAGTTGGTACGATCCACCTCAGGTTGGGATCATCAGTTAGTACGATCCACCTCAGGTTGGGATCATCAGTTAGTACGATCCACCTCAGGTTGGGATCATCAGTTGGTACGATCCACCTCAGGTTGGGATCATCAGTTAGTACGATCCACCTCAGGTTGGGATCATCAGTTGGTACGATCTACGTCAGGTTGGGATCATCAGTTAGTACGATCCACCTCAGGTTGGGATCATCAGTTGGTACAATCCACCTCAGGTTGGGATCATCAGTTAGTACGATCCACCTCAGGTTGGGATCATCAGTTAGTACGATCCACCTCAGGTTGGGATCATCAGTGAGTACAGTCTACTTCAGGTTGGGATCATCAGTCAGTACGGTCTACGTCAGGTTGGGATCATCAGTAAGTACAGTCCATCTCAGGTTGGGATCATCAGTTGGTACGGCCCATCTCAGGTTGGGATCATCAGTTAGTACGATCCATCTCAGGTTGGGATCATCAGTCAGTACGGTCGAGGTCAGGTTGGGATCATCAGTTGGTACGGTCCATCTCAGGGTGGGATCATCAGTTAGTACGATCCACCTCAGGTTGGGATCATCAGTCAGTACGGTCTACTTCAGGTTGGGATCATCAGTAAGTACAGTCCACCTCAGGTTGGGATCATCAGTTAGTACGGTCTACTTCAGGTTGGGATCATCAGTCAGTACGGTCTACTTCAGGTTGGGATCATCAGTCAGTACGGTCTACTTCAGGTTGGGATCATCAGTCAGTACAGTCCATCTCAGGTTGGGATCATCAGTTGGTACGGTCTACTTCAGGTTGGGATCATCAGTTAGTATGATCCACCTCAGGTTGGGATCATCAGTTAGTACGATCCACCTCAGGTTGGGATCATCAGTTAGTACGATCCACCTCAGGTTGGGATCATCAGTCAGTACGGTCTACTTCAGGTTGGGATCATCAGTAAGTACAGTCCATCTCAGGTTGGGATCATCAGTTAGTACAGTCCACCTCAGGTTCCATGGAAAGCAGTGACTGGACAGAGTACGGCTGGAGTGTCAGTATCTATATATGTTGGATGGGATCTGAATCCCGGGATTTCCCTGTGGAAATACCAACATCTTAACCATTAGTCCAATACATATAGACCTGCCAAAAGCTCTTGTGCCTCTGAGCTGCTGCAGTTAAAGGGTTAAGACAGTTCATAAAGGGATTGCATGCAGCCAACCACTTCAGGTTCATCCCTGCTATCTGCTGCTGAGTAAACTGGCCCTCCGCTCGTCTTTGAGCAGAGAGAGAATTGAAAGACGGAGTCAAACACAGTCTATAGCTTATCTGCTCTCTGCCCGTTTTTCATTAGCCTCATCCAATAGTCTCTCAACACTCAGACTGCCTCGCAATCTTGTATCTGGCCGGGGTAGAAGGAATCAATTTGGGAGATTTCACTGGCCCAGCACACTGTTAGATAAGAAATAGAAATGTCCCTGAAATGGTTCTCACAGAATTCTATATTTACTGCTATTTGACTTGAGCTTGTGTAATAATCAAGTTATTCTCAACTGGGATCATTTTTTGGTTCCGTAATTTAGCTGTCCACCGTGGCAGCGGTTTCACCCATTTGTGGATGGTCTATCCGTCAGCATTTTAATTATTTAGTGGTAAGTACAGCTAATGAAGCGTGTCCCTCGTCCTGTGTTGGGGCGGTGCGTCTCTGGGATGAAATATGAGGGTGTTCAGTGTTTTTCCACAGAGGCTGCGTGGCAGAGAAAGGGGTCTGCAGGCATCTAATGGAACCAGTCAATACCAATATCTACTCACTTAGAGTGTTCATTGCAGTCGTGTGTGTGTGTGTGTGTGTGTGTATGTGTGTGTGTGTGTGTGTCAATTAGGTTAGTAGTGTGGAGTAACTACAATGTTGCTGATCCCATCCTCAGTTTTCTCCTATCACAGTCATTAAACTCCTTAGGGGTCTATTGACGTGCCCGTGCGTCAATCTAAGAAACATTGAGATATCAGTTTTTTTGCCTGTGCTGCGTCTCAAACCATCACATCCGCCGATGTCGTCCTTCTGCATCGGAGGTGGAAGGTGGCTGAGCAACTGCGGTGTTTGTCAGACCAGGAGACATCCCCCAAAATGTTCCTAGTCACGGAAACGCCTGTAGCATCCGATCAGTTCGACCTACAAACTGATAGAACCCCAATAAAGGGGGACCCTCACAAACATAATGGTGGTCTTTGTTTTGCTCTACGACCGCCACAGGGGTCACGGGACTCGTCTGAAGGTAACCAGCACTGGTTTATAAAATGAATGGAAGTACGGAGGTAGTTTAGTGCCAATAAGGGGTTAAAGATGTGTCCAAAAAAATATATATATATTTCCTGAGCTTTCTATTATCTCCCAATTATCTCCTATTATCTCCTAAGTCTGTTTTTATGAATGTGTTATTCAATGTGTTTCTATGGGCTATAGTAAGTAAAGACCAAATTCAATACTGTAATTATTATGAACTTTTTCATACCTAAAGGGGTCCTAAAATCAAAAATAAAATAGCTTAAGGCCTGTGTTTGAAATTCACTGCTCGACTGAGGGACCTTACACATAATTGTATGTGTGGGGTACAGAGATGTGGTAGTCTTTCAAAAATCATGTTAAACACTATTCATCTACAAGTCCATGCTAGGTAAAGCTCCGCCTTATCTCAGTTCACTGGTCACGATGGCAACACCCACCCGTAGCACGCGCTCCAGCAGGTGTATCTCACTGATCACCCCTAAAGCCAATTTGGCCGCCTTTCCTTCCAGTTCTCTGCTGCCTGTGACTGGAACGAATCGCTGAAGTTGGACACTTTTATCTCCCTCACCAACTTTAAACATCAGCTATCTGAGCAGCTAACCGATCGCTACAGCTGTACATAGTCCATCGGTAAATAGCCCGCCCAATTTACCTACCTCATCCCCATACTGTTTTTATTTATTTACTTTTCTGCTCTTTTGCACACCAATATCTCTACCTGCACATGACACTCTGATCATTTATCTCTCCAGTGTTAATCTGCAAAATTGTAATTATTTGCCGACCTCCTCATGCCTTTTGCACACAATGTATATAGACTATTTTTTTTCTTTTTTTCTATTGTGTTATTGACTTGTTTATTGTTTACTCCATGTGTAACTCTGTGTTGTTGTCTGTTCACACTGCTATGCTTTATCTTGTCCAGGTCGCAGTTGTAAATGAGAACTTGTTCTCAACTAGCCTACCTGGTTAAATAAAGGTGAAATTAAAAAAATATATATATATATTATAGCACACAGAGTGAGTCCATGCAACTTACTATGTGACTTTTTAAGAACATTGTTACTCCGGACCTTATTCAGGGTTACCATAACAAAGGGCTTGAATACTTATTGACTCTATACATTTCAGCTTGAATTATTTGAGTAATTTGTAAGATTTTTGAAAAACATAATTCCAATTTGACATTATGGGGTATTGTGTGTAGACCAGTGATTCAAAATCTAAATTTAATCCATTTTAGATTCAGGCTGTTTGACACAACAAAATGTGGGAAAAG
This sequence comes from Oncorhynchus keta, assembly GCF_023373465.1. Classification (NCBI taxonomy): domain Eukaryota; kingdom Metazoa; phylum Chordata; class Actinopteri; order Salmoniformes; family Salmonidae; genus Oncorhynchus; species Oncorhynchus keta. The sequence continues at coordinate 11,548,798 of NC_068434.1, read as the reverse complement.
TTAACTGGTGTGAATACTTTCTGAACGCCCTTCATGTGTGTCTCAGGTGGCCAGTGGCACCTTCATTCGGGAGGAATGGCTCATAGTAATGGATGGAACGAAATAAACTGAATGATGTCCAACACATCAAACACGTGGTTTCCATTCCGTTGGTATGATCTGTCCTCTCAGCATCCTCCTGTGGTTTGTTTGTAAAAGTGGGTTCATGACATAAAGCCCGTTCACACACTCTATCGTCAGCACTCCTCTTCATCTTCAGTCATTTCAGTGTCTGGTTTCTTTCTCCATCGATGACCTTCTCAGATCAATACTCTGCAGCCATTGGGCCTTTCTGTGCCTGAGGAAGAGATAGCATCCGCTACCCATTGACTTCAGTGGCGCTGCATTGAACCCATGTCGTGTGGTAGTGTGTCTATGTGACATGTGGAATAGAGAGTGTGTGGGACAATGATATAGGCTACGTGATAAGCGTGTGATTCACTCTGTATCATAGAAACCTGAGCACCTTTAATAGCCTGCATAGCATTATTCCGGGCTACAGATCTGATGTGGGTGACAGAGTTGACCTTGGTGCTCAACACGCAACAAGAAAGGTTGATGCGCCATTGTTTGGTACGCTATGTGTAATTGGGACTGGCTGGGACACTGTGAAAGTGAACTTGGACTCTTTTGTTATGATTTGGTCATAGGACATGCTGAAACGAAGGCTAAATCTACTAGAGTATTTTTCAAACTTTCAGTTACTAGTCCAACGCTCTAACCACTAGGCTACCCTGCCGCCTCTACACTCTAACCACTAGGCTACCCTGCCGCCTCTACACTCTAACCACTAGGCTACCTACCCTAACCACTAGGCTACCCTGTCGCCTCTACACTCTAACCACCGCCGCCTCTACACTCTAACCACTAGGCTACCCTGCCGCCTCTACACTCTAACCACTAGGCTACCCTGCCGCCTCTACACCAACCACTAGGCTACCCTGCCTCCTCTACACTCTAACCACTAGGCTGCCGCCTCTACACTCTAACCACTAGGCTACCCTGCCGCCTCTACACTCTAACCACTAGGCTACCCTGCCGCCTCTACACTCTAACCACTAGGCTACCCTGCCGCCTCACTCTAACCACTAGGCTACCCTGCCGCCTCTAACCTAACCACTAGGCTACCCTGCCGCCTCTACACTCTAACCACTAGGCTACCCTGCCGCCTCTACACTCTAACCACTAGGCTACCCTGCCGCCTCTACACTCTAACCACTAGGCTACCATGCCGCCTCTACACTCTAACCACTAGGATACCCTGCCGCCTCTACACTCTAACCACTAGGCTACCCTGCCGCCTCTACACTCTAACCACTAGGCTACCATGCCGCCTCTACACTCTAACCACTAGGCTACCATGCCGCGTATGTTGTATGGTAAGTTTTTCCGCCGGTGTAAACTTTCCCGCCTCCGTCTGGTTGCAAATAGGAAAGAAAAGATGGCTCAGGGAGTTTGATAATATTTTTCCTGAGTTGTATTCACTAGGAACCAAACGTAAGCAAACACGTCAACATGGGGTGGTACCTACTTGAATTTGACCAATACGCAACTCTCGATTTCATGGCAAAGCGTTTTCCATTGCAAAACACTTTGCTACGTTTTTCTACAGCGTGCACTAATGAATACATCCCTGCTCAGTTTGCTGTCTGATCCCATTGTTAGTTTAAGGGGCAGCATCCTCTCTTATCATCGCTAAGAGTTTCAATTGCTGGTTGTCGTCTCCCAGAGAGATGGTGTCTTCTTTTGGGAGTGTGCCAGGCAGACATCCAAAGGTCTCCTTGTTCTGCTTAATGGGATAATGGTAGTAGGAATAATATGACAAAAACACACACACCCACATGCACACAGACAGACACACACAGAGAGAGAGAGAGAGAGAGAGACAGAGACAGACCGAGAGAGAGAGAGAGACAGAGAGGCAGATACAGACAGAGAGAAAGACCCGAGAGAGAGAGACAGCAGACGACACACAATTCTTCTCCTTTCCCCCTTCTGAGAGACAGATACAGACAGAGAGAGACAGATACAGACAGATACAGACAGAGAGAGACAGAGAGAGAGAGAGGACAGAGAATCAGATACAGACAGAGACAGACAGATTTAGAGAGAGAGATGAGAGAGAGAGACAGATACAGACAGAGAGAGACAGAGAGATAATGGTAGTAGGAATAATATGACAGATACAGACAGATACAGACAGAGAGAGACAGAGAGAGACAGAGAGAGAGACAGAGAGACAGATACAGACAGAGACAGACAGAGAGAGACAGAGAGAGAGAGAGAGAGACAGAGACAGATACAGACAGAGAGACAGATACAGACAGAGAGAGAGAGACAGAGACAGATACAGACAGAGAGACAGATACAGACAGAGAGAGACAGAGAGACAGATACAGACAGAGAGAGACACAGAGAGAGAGAGACAGATACAGACAGAGACAGACAGAGAGAGACAGAGAGACAGATACAGACAGATACAGACAGAGAGAGACAGAGAGACAGATACAGACAGATACAGACAGAGAGAGACAGAGAGACAGATACAGACAGAGAGAGACAGAGAGACAGATACAGACAGAGACAGACAGAGAGAGACAGAGAGAGAGAGACAGAGACAGATACAGACAGAGACAGACAGAGAGAGACAGAGAGAGAGAGAGAGACAGAGAGAGACAGAGAGACAGATACAGACAGAGAGAGACAGAGAGAGACAGAGAGACAGATACAGACAGAGACAGACAGAGAGAGACAGAGAGAGAGACAGAGACAGATACAGACAGAGACAGACAGAGAGAGACAGAGAGAGAGAGAGAGAGAGAGAGAGAGAGAGAGAGAGAGAGAGAGAGAGAGAGAGAGAGAGAGAGAGAGAGAGAGAGAGAGAGACAGAGAGACAGATAGAGACAGAGACAGACAGAGAGAGAGAGACAGAGACAGATACAGACAGAGACAGACAGAGAGATACAGACAGAGAGAGGGAGACAGAGAGACAGATACAGACAGAGAGAGAGAGCCAGACAAACAGAGAGACAGATATAGACAGTTAGGAAAGGAGGGTGTTGGTTTGATTTTGCTAGCTTTGATTTACATACATTACAACAAAGGGAATACTACAGTAACCTCTTTTTCAATTGTAAAATGCCTTCAAATTGAAGACGATTAAAAGCAAATTGTCACAATGGGAAAATGGTGTCTCATTGAGTTGAGTCCTATTATCACAGTGATTTGGACAACAATAGGTTTCACCGTCCCCCTTCAGAGCTGCTCTTCTCCCCTGAATCCTCTATAGCCCCTTAGATGTGTGTGTGTGTGTGTGTGTGTGTGTGTGTGTTTGTGTGTGTGTGTGTGTATTTGTGTGTGTGTACCTTGTGTGTGTGTGTGTGTGTGTGTGCATGTGTGTGTGTGTGTGTGTCCATGTTTGTCTGTGTGTGTGTATATTTGTGTGTGCATGTGTGTGTGTGTGTGTGTGTGTGTGTGTGTGTGTGTGTGTGTGTGTGTGTGTGTGTGTGTGTGTGTGTGTGTGTGTGTGTGTGTGTGTGTGTGTGTGTGTGTGTGTGTGTGTGTGTGTGTGTGTGTGTGTGTGTGTGTGTGTGCATGTTGTGTGCATGTGAGTGCGTGACACACGGCCTCCTCTCCCCTCTCACCCCCAGGAAGAAGAATGCTAAAGGGGGGCAGATATACTCTGCTAGCTGCTCCTCATCCCCGATACTCATTGTTTTATCACACGTGATGGAGGGGCAGCTGCAACGCAATAGATACATTTCTTCCCAGTAGGACATAAATCTATACCCAGGCTTAGAGAATGGACCAGCTGCTATTACTGGCCTGCCCCATAGAAATATAACTTTACAACCTGGCTATATACTGAACCTCCCAGGTCTAGAGAAAATAGCCTCTCTAAGAAACCAGACTAGACCTGCACCAATCTCTGGTGCTATTTTCAGGGAAAGGAGAACTAAATGGCTGACTGGATCATATCTTGTAACTCCCCCGTCTCGGCAATAACACGTTGTTGACTGTATCTTGATTACCGCATCTGTTTTGCCAGCCGTTCGCTCTCACCTAAAAAGAAAACAACAACGAGAAATGTAATGGGATTTCAGTATTGGACACATGCAGATTGCTTTTCATGGTGGCACATCTGTCAGTCCTGAACAAACACATCTCATTTTCTGTGTCCTTCTCCCCCACTCCTCTCCCCACACTTGCGATTGAATAGCCTAATTCTCCCATCTTCTTCGCTGTTCTCAATATCTCACACAGAGAGGGTACAGATGTAGGATCTTAACTTGAGCCAGTTTGCTACAGCAGGAAAATAATCCTGCAGCAACAGGAGATGTGGAATTATAATATGGATTATAATTATTCGGAAAGTATTCAGACTCGTTGACTTTTTCCACATTTTGTTTCGTGACTTATTCTAAAATTGATTAAATGAAACATTTTCCTCATCAATCTACATATAATATACCCTATAATTACAAAAAAAGATATACCTTATAGGTATTCAGATGCAGGTGCATCCTTTTTCCATTGATTAGATGTTTCTACAACTTGGAGTCCACCTGTGGTAAATTCAATTGATTGAACAAGATTTGGAAAGGCACACACCTGCCTATATAAAATCCAACAGTTGACAGTGCATGTCAGAGCAAAACCCAAGCCATGAGGTTGAAAGAATTGTCCGTAGAGATCCGAGACAGGATTTTGTTGAGTTTGCATGTGCTACAACTAAACTCATTGCAGAGATTTTGCTGGAGGTAGATTTGCTAGAGAGTCTTGCTGGGAGGTCATTGCAGAGATTTTGCTAGAGATTTTGCTAGAGGTTGATTTTGCTGGGAGTTCATTGCTGAGAGTTGGTATGTTTTGTGAGTTTGTTGCTCAGATAGAGGTTATTTGATGTCCTTTGTTTCTTAGTTTGTTTGTGAAAATGGTTTAATATTCTGTTTCATTTGTTCCCAGGGGAGAAGGGGAAGGCACCTAGGGAGAGCTTAGGCAAGAGGCCCGCGGGCATACATATACCCGTAGCATATTCGCTGTCTAGGCACACTAGGTAAGACCTGGGCGGACCACCCCCTGTATTTTGGTTAGGGCACCAGGTGGTGCTAAATTAGGTAAGTAGTGGGTAGGCAGGTAAGATCGGAGAGGGGGGGCTTTGAGATTTACTTTCTCTGCTTTGGTTCCGTCCAGCCCCTTTTCCCCATATTACCGTGTAAAGGAATAAAGTCCTTGTAAACGGTACCACATTCTGCCTGTTGTCATTCTTACTTGCATCTACAGTCCATACCTTTTTCTCTTCACGGAGAGTTTAGTTGTAGCAGGATGTTGCGTTCCCTCTTCATAGAGGCGTGCGTAACAGCACATAACTGGGGAAGGGTACCAAAAAATTAAAGGTCCCCAAAAGCACAGAGGTCCATCATTCTTAAATGGAAGAAATTTGGAACCACCAAGACACTTCCTAGAGCTGGCCGCCCGGCCAGACTGAGCAATCGAGGGAGAAGAGCCTTGGTCATGGAGGGGAACAAGAACCCGATGGTTCCTCTGTAGAGATAGGAGAAACTTCCAGAAGGACAACCATCTCTGCAGCATTCCACCAGTCAGACCTTTATGTTGGAGTGGCCAGACAGAAGCCACTCCTCAGTAAAAGGCACATGACAGCCCGCTTGGAGTTTTTCAAAAGGCACCTAAAGACTCTCAGACAATGAAACTATCATCTTTGATGAAAACCTGCTTCAGAGCGTTCAGGGCCTCAGACTGGGGTGAAGGTTCCCCTTCCAACACGGCAACAAACCTATGCACACAGCTAAGACAACGTAGGAGTGGCTTCGGGACAAGTCTCTGAATGTCCTTGAGTGGCCCAGCCAGAGCCTGTACTTGAACCCAGTCGAACATCTCTGGAGAGACCTGAAAATAGCTGTGCTTCCCTTCCAACCTGACAGAGCTTGAGAGGATCTGCAGAGAAGAATGGGAGAAACTCCCCAAATACAGGTGTGCCAAGCTTGTAGCATCATACCCAAAGTACTCAGTAAAGGGTCTGAGTACTTGTGTAAATGTGATAGTTCAGTTTTTTATTTTTAATACATTTGCAAACATTTCTAAAACACGGTTTCTGCTTTGTCATTATGGGGTATTGTGTTTTCTTTTAATCCATTTTAGAATAAGGCTGTAACAACAAAATGTGGAAAAGGTCAAGTGGTCTGAGTACTGTCCGAATCCACTCTATTTTAAATTGGGGCGTTTTAGTTTTAAAGTGAAAATTACAAACTTTAGACACTTTTTTAAACTTTGAATACACTACAGTTTTGCATTTCCTGCTGTGCTTGAAAATTCACAGCAACAAAAGAGTGATCAAATTAAGATCCTACATCTGTATGCTGAATGTTTCCAGGGCCGATCATCTGATATTTTAAGCTGCTGTGTATTACATATCGTCCAATCAATAGGCTGTTGCCGGGCTGTTGCAGGCGGATAATCAATGGCACGCTGTAGAGGGCCCTCCAGTTCTCTATCAGTAGAAAACACCCAGAACCACACGTTCTTATATACAAAGTATAGACCGACAGAGCGTGTATCCCAGATGGCACTCTATTCCCTTCATAGTGCACTACTTTTGACCAGGGCCAATAGGGTTCTGTTCACTATAAAAGAAATAAGGTGCAATGGGACGCAGGTCAGACACTCCAAAATCCTTAGTGGAATCAATAGGAAATGCTGCCGGTGCAATTCCACTGCAATTATAGAAACTCTAGTGCACTTCACACACAGGAACTCTTGTCGTGGTGGCTATACAAAGTGAGATATAATATATTTTTTAATATGTACTATTTTGTTTCCAATTATTTATTTATTAAGATTATTAACAGTATTTACCATAGACATAAAATCATTTTGACTATGTTAATTTGACCGCAGTGCATTCTTTTGTTACTTCCTTGCAGGTGTAGTTGGTGGTGGTAGGGTCTTCAACCTTACATAGTGCTTTGTGGAGTCGTAGGGTTTTCAACCTTCCATAGTGCTTTTTGGGGTGGTAGGGTCTTCAACCTTACATAGTGCTTTTTGGGGTGGTAGGGTCTACAACCTTACATAGTGCTTTTTGGGGTGGTAGGGTTTTCAACCTTACATAGTGCTTTTTGGGGTGGTAGGGTCTTCAACCTTACATAGTGCTTTTTGGGGTGGTAGGGTCTTCAACCTTACATAGTGCTTTTTGGGGTGGTAGGGTCTTCAACCTTACATAGTGCTTTTTGGGGTGGTAGGGTCTTCAACCTTACATAGTGCTTTTTGGGGTGGTAGGGTCTTCAACCTTACATAGTGCTTTTTGGGGTGGTAGGGTCTTCAACCTTACATAGTGCTTTTTGGGGTGGTAGGGTCTTCAACCTTACATAGTGCTTTTTGGGGTGGTAGGGTCTTCAACCTTACATAGTGCTTTTTGGGGTGGTAGGGTCTTCAACCTTACATAGTGCTTTTTGGGGTGGTAGGGTCTTCAACCTTACATAGTGCTTTTTGGGGTGGTAGGGTCTTTAACCTTACATAGTGCTTTTTGGGGTGGTAGGGTCTTCAACCTTACATAGTGCTTTTTGGGGTGGTAGGGTCTTCAACCTTACATAGTGCTTTTTGGGGTGGTAGGGTCTTCAACCTTACATAGTGCTTTTTGGGGTGGTAGGGTCTTCAACCTTACATAGTGCTTTTTGGGGTGGTAGGGTTTTCAACCTTCCATAGTGCTTTTTGGGGTGGTAGGGTTTTCAACCTTCCATAGTGCTTTTTGGGGTCGTAGGGTCTTCAACCTTACATAGTGCTTTTTGGGGTGGTAGGGTTTTCAACCTTCCATAGTGCTTTTTGGGGTCGTAGGGTCTTCAACCTTACATAGTGCTTTTTGGGGTGGTAGGGTCTTCAACCTTCCATAGTGCTTTTTGGGGTCGTAGGGTCTTCAACCTTCCATAGTGCTTTTTGGGGTGGTAGGGTCTTTAACCTTACATAGTGCTTTTTGGGGTGGTAGGGTCTTCAACCTTACATAGTGCTTTTTGGGGTGGTAGGGTTTTCAACCTTACATAGTGCTTTTTGGGGTGGTAGGGTCTTCAACCTTACATAGTGCTTTTTGGGGTTGTAGGGTTTTCAACCTTCCATAGTGCTTTTTGGGGTCGTAGGGTCTTCAACCTTACATAGTGCTTTTTGGGGTGGTAGGGTCTTCAACCTTACATAGTGCTTTTTGGGGTCGTAGGGTCTTCAACCTTACATAGTGCTTTTTGGGGTGGTAGGGCCTTCAACCTTACATAGTGCTTTTTGGGGTGGTATGGTCTTCAACCTGACATAGTGCTTTTTGGGGTGGTAGGGCCTTCAACCTTACATAGTGCTTTTTGGGGTGGTAGGGTTTTCAACCTTACATAGTGCTTTTTGGGGTGGTAGGGTCTTTAACCTTACATAGTGCTTTTTGGGGTGGTAAGGTTTTCAACCTTACATAGTGCTTTTTGGGGTCATAGGGTCTTCAACCTTACATAGTGCTTTTTCAGCACACAAACTATGAATAGCTGTCTGTCTGTATTCATGACAACCTTTGTGAGGACGTTTTTAGCAAATTCACTGTTCCTCACTAAACAAGATGAAACATCCCTGCGTTGTATTTCTACCATGCTCTTTCAGAGACTGTGTTTTCCTTTGGGTGAGTAACACTCGTATCGTGCATTGCTCTCTGTTACTCTGTAGCTGGTTGATGACACCGGGCTAATATTTGAGGTGAACAGTATGATGAAGTTTGAAATGGAGCAACGAGGGACCACCTGGAGTTTCGTTTCAGCCGAAATGTGACACATCGGTATGCGGTGCCAACGTTGCCAGATTGGTTTTGAACCTGCGCCACCCTTGGATCTGCTGACGCCATCGCGCCTGTCAAAAGGCAATCCGCATTCCCCCATGCAGTCTGTTCTCAAAGCCAGCATAGTATTGCTGTGAATGTTATCGACTCCAAGCACCGTGCCGTTGTTTTTGTGTTCTCTATCGTAATGATCTCAACCACTTGACATATACGACACGGGGGAAAGGGAGGGAGGGAGGGAGGGAGGGATGGAGGGAGGGAGGGAGGGAGGGGGGGGAGGGAGGGAGGAGGAGGAGGGGGGGAGGGAGGGGGAGGGAGGGGAGAGGGAGGGATGGAGGGAGGGAGAGAGGGAGCGGGGAGGGAGGGGGGAGGGGGGGGAGGGGGCGGGGAGGGAGGGGGGGGAGGGAGGGAGGGAGGGAGGGAGGGAGGGAGGGAGGGAGGGAGGGAGAGAGGGAGGGAGGGAGGGAGGGGGGGGGAGGGAGCGGGGAGGGAGGGGGGGAGGGCAAGAGAGTGCGAGAGATAACTTTTGCCATTTGTAAGTCTTGTAGCCACTTACTGGTTAGACGTTTGTGCTGTCTTATAGCAGTCTCCTAAAGGCATTACCAAAATGGTTGTTTATTTGTTTTGTGTAGCCTCCTGGTGTGATGGTAACCACCCACTCAAACACTTCCAGTCAGACAACCAAACCAGAATCACAACCTCTCTAAAGAATGACCTGCATGCCAAGCGTGAGGATACCCACAAGCTTTGAAAGACTGACAGCGATCAAAATAGTATTTTTTATTTTATTTAACCTAAGCTCTCCTCAACAGTGCAATACAGATTTATCGGAAAATACACTATCAAAAATATGTAGGTCAAAGAAGAGGGTGGTAATGTTATGTTATGTGTGTGTGTAAGGGTCTGTTATGTGTGTGTGTAAGGGTCTGGTATGTGTGTGTGTAAGGGTCTGGTATGTGTGTGTGTAAGGGTCTGTTATGTGTGTGTGTAAGGGTCTGGTATGTGTGTAAGGGTCTGTTATGTGTGTGTGTAAGGGTCTGGTATGTGTGTGTGGGTCTGGTATGTGTGTGTGTAGGGTCTGGTGTGTGTGTGTGTAAGGGTCTGGTATGTGTGTAAGGGTCTGTTATGTGTGTGTGTAAGGGTCTGGGTCTGTTATGTGTGTGTAAGGGTCTGGTATGTGTGTGTGTAAGGGTCTGGTATGTGTGTGTAAGGGTCTGTTATGTGTGTGTGTAAGGGTCTGTTATGTGTGTGTGTAAGGGTCTGGTATGTGTGTGGTAAGGGTCTGGTATGTGTGTATGTGTGTGTGTAAGGGTCTGGTATGTGTGTGTGTAAGGGTCTGGTATGTGTGTGTGTAAGGGTCTGTTATGTGTGTGTGTAAGGGTCTGGTATGTGTGTGTGTATCTGTATGTGTGTGTGTGTGTAAGGGTCTGTTATGTGTGTGTAAGGGTCTGTATGTGTATGTGTAAGGGTCTGTTATGTGTGTGTGTAAGGGTCTGGTATGTGTGTGTGTATCTGTATGTGTGTGTAAGGGTCTGTCTGGTATGTTGGTATGTGTGTGTCTGGTATGTGTGTGTAAGGGTCTGGTATGTGTGTGGGTCTGTTATGTGTGTGTGTAAGGGTCTGTATGTGTGTGTGTAAGGGTCTGGTATGTGTGTGTGTAAGGGTCTGGTATGTGTGTGTAAGGGTCTGGTGTGTGTGTAAGGGTCTGTATGTGTGTGTGTAGGGTCTGGTATGTGTGTGTGTAAGGGTCTGGTATGTGTGTGTGTAAGGGTCTGGTATGTGTATGTGTGTCTGGTATGTGTGTGTGTAGGGTCTGTTATGTGTGTGTGTAAGGGTCTGGTATGTGTGTGTATGTGTGTAAGGGTCTGGTATGTGTGTGTGTGTAAGGGTCTGTATGTGTGTGTGTAGGGTCTGTTATGTGTGTGTGTGTGGTATGTGTGTGTGTAAGGGTCTGGTATGTGTGTGTGTAAGGGTCTGGTATGTGTGTGTGTCTGTTATGTGTGTGTGTAGGGTCTGGTATGTGTGTGTGTAAGGGTCTGGTATGTGTGTGTGTATCTGTGTGTGTGTAAGGGTCTGGTATGTGTGTGTGTAAGGGTCTGTTATGTGTGTGTGTAAGGGTCTGGTATGTGTGTAAGGGTCTGTTATGTGTGTGTGTAAGGGTCTGGTATGTGTGTGTGTAAGGGTCTGTTATGTGTGTGTGTAAGGGTCTGGTATGTGTGTGTGTAAGGGTCTGCTATGTGTGTGTGTAAGGGTCTGGTATGTGTATGTGGAAGGGTCTGTTATGTGTGTGTGTGTAAGGGTGGGTGAGTGAGTCAGAGGCAGTGCAAAAAGTCTCTTGAGATGCAGGTGTGAAGAGTCAGTGAAGGTGCAGGTGATTTGTGTCTGTGGTTTCATTCACAATCAGATGTTCTGGGTAGGAATGCGGTGGATGTGGACGTTTGCTCGGGTTTTCAATCTGACCTTTTTTCTCCATAAGAGCTTGGCCCTTTTCCAGTCTGCTGACGCGATTCATTCCTGAAACTCAGTGGAGAGACAGGGTGGGGGGGTCATTAAAAATGCATGGGGGTCCTCTGGGTCTGTCTCCACATCAGACATCATGTCTTCAGTTGCCCCCCGCAAAGCGCTGCTTCTCTTCAGCAGAGAGTTCTTTTGACCACTTTAACAGAGCCTGTGAATTTTCAGGAGACAATAAGTTTTTTTGCCCAATAAACAAGACTGGATTTTTTAATATTTTTTTATTTATTTTACCAGGCAAGTCAGTTAAGAACAAATTCTTATTTTCAATGAGGGCCTCAGAACAGTGGGTTAACTGCCTGTTCAGGGGCAGAATGACAGATTTGTACCTTGTCAGCTCGGGGGTTTGAACTTGCAACCTTCCGGTTACTAGTCTAACACTCTAACCACTAGGATACCTGCCTGCCGCCCCGAATCTCAAAGCAAAAAAAAAAATTAAAAGCAGACTAAAATTGGTGGAACAAGTCTCAACTTTTCAAAATTCAGTACTGTATTTAAAATGTAGGGATTGGTTTACATTTATAAACTAACGTATCCCTGGCAACGTCCCTGTAGCTTTTCTATGTCCCAATCCTTTGTTTTCTCTTTGTTTTCCACATCTTAGGCCTGGGGTTTTCCACATCTTCGGCCTGGGGTTTTCCACATATTAGGCCTGGGGTTTTCCACAAATTAGGCCTGGGGTTTTCCACATCTTCGGCCTGGGGTTTTCCACATCTTAGGCCTGGGGTTTTCCACATCTTAGGCCTGGGGTTTTCCACATCTTAGGCCTGGGGTTTTCCACATATTAGGCCTGGGGTTTTCCACATCTTAGGCCTGGGGTTTTCCACATCTTAGGCCTGGGGTTTTCCACATATTAGGCCTGGGGTTTTCCACATCTTAGGCCTGGGGTTTTCCACATATTAGGCCTGGGGTTTTCCACATCTTCGGCCTGGGGTTTTCCACATCTTAGGCCTGGGGTTTTCCACATCTTAGGCCTGGGGTTTTCCATATCTTAGGCCTGGGGTTTTCCACATCTTAGGCCTGGGGTTTTCCACATCTTGGGCCTGGGGTTTTCCACATCTTAGGCCTGGGGTTTTCCACATCTTAGGCCTGGGGTTTTCCACATCTTGGGCCTGGGGTTTTCCACATCTTAGGCCTGGGGTTTTCCACATCTTAGGCCTGGGGTTTTCCACATCTTAGGCCTTTCCACTTCTGCCCAATTACCGATTTGCAGCTGCGTCTGAGGAGTCCGTGTTGTCTATTAGCGATGGTTGTACACTATGCATCAACATCCTTGAGGAAATTGTCAAATGTAGAACTATGTTACATGTCTTTATGGGACGACTCTCCATCTGCACTGTTGGGGAGCAACTGATCACAAAGGACCTGTTACTGTAATCCGTTTCATTTAAGAACACCACGAGCGGGGCTTTTTATTGCTCAATTCATGCTGATTTAAAATTAGATTGAGCAATATTGAACTTGCGGAAAGCTCATTCCGTCACACTCGACAAACATCTGTCGTCCGTTTCGGTGAGGTCACTAGTCTGCTATAGATGCTGCTGCTGCTGTTGTTGTTGGGATAGTTTTTTAAAACTTTTATCTAACTAGTCAGTTAAAGAACCGAGATGGAAGAGGAAGCGAGACATGTCACTGACAAATAATGTTTTGGTTCATGTACAAGAAGTTCAGCCGTATCTGCTATCGCATTGGTGTCTATGTGAGAGACACCCCTTACTGGGGCAGCAAAACACATTTTAACTGCCGGGAAGAATATTGGTGTGCTCGATGATGTAATAGTGAGAAATATTTATCTTACAGTTGATGCACTGAAAGCAGACAGGCCAACTACCTGCTAAAATCTCAACAGGGTTTTCTAATTTCAATGCACAATAATTGAAAAATTGGCTTAAGGGACATGTGGAGGATGTCCATTATGATTGTTGGACCTATTTTGTCAAAGCACGTGCAAGATGTATCACATTGGAGCGGGTTGGAGAGGCTCATTGTCACAACAGTTCAACAGTTCTGTGAGAGCTTTGTAAGGAGCTTTGTATGGAAAACAGTATTGCACACCAAATATGCACCTCCGTAGCCACTTGAAGAAATGTGTTTTGGACTATGGTCCAGTATGTGGTTTCTGGTGCTTTCCATTTGAGCGGGCCAATGGTTTCAGTTCAGTTAAGGAGAAAGGTTTTAACTGCCCAAGAGCTTGGTCTGACAAACTGACGTAGATTAAATGAGAAAGGTGTTAGCAGGCGTTCATGAGAGATGACATACACATAGGTCCTGTTGGTACCAAGTACTTACATGCCATTGATCAGAGTGACAATAAGGATCTTGTCACGTTTACGCCCTCTCCGTCCTCTAGGTCGTCAGGCTGCTGATTATCCCACGCACCTGCGCCTCATGACACTCACCTGGACTCCCATCATCTCCTTGATTATCTTCCCTATATCTGTCACTCCCCTTGTTTCTGTTCCTGTGTCATGTCTGTGCGTTGTTTGTGTCTCTTATTTTGTATTATGTTTAGTTTCTGTATTTGTACACTCACTGCCTGAACTTGCTTCCTGACTCTCAGCACACCTTGTTACAGATCGGGACAGTGTTGAATTATAGCACTGAGCTCAGACATTATTTGCCTGCCCCCTAAACAGCTGTGTCACAGCAACTGAAGACAGAAATGATCTGTATAGTGTCTTCACTATACTGTGTGTGATATGAGTACAATAGACAAAGGGCAAATTAGCACATGTAAACATCCATGACCTTCCAGAGCCGACTAATCAAGACTGATCAAGTTCTGTTTGTATTCAGACTTCTCAGTAATGAGCTTCTACTTCTTATCGTTAAAGATATTCTGACTTACATGTACGCACTCGGAAACAGGCCATTTTACACAGCGTTAGATTGTAGAGAAAATGTTAATATGTTGGTCAAACTTTATATGTTGGAAAACCTAATGCAAATATGTTGGAATCTCCTGTGTTCATCTCATTATTCTGTCAGTCTGGGCTTTTTCTCCTTCCCTCTGTCAAAGTCTGGGAGCCTCTGTGCAGACTGTCAAAGCCTTCGGAGCCTCTGTGCAGACTGTCAAAGTGACAGAGCCTCTGTGCAGACTGTCAAAGTCTGGGAGCCTCTGTGCAGACTGTCAAAGTGTCTGAGCCTCTGTGTAGACTGTCAAAGTGTCTGAGCCTCTGTGCAGACTGTCAAAGTGTCAGAGCCTCTGTGCAGACTGTCAAAGTGTCTGAGCCTCTGTGCAGACTGTCAAAGTGTCAGAGCCTCTGTGCAGACTGTCAAAGTGTCAGAGCCTCTGTGCAGACTGTCAAAGCCTTCGGAGCCTCTGTGCAGACTGTCAAAGTGTCAGAGCCTCTGTGCAGACTGTCAAAGCCTTCGGAGCCTCTGTGCAGACTGTCAAAGTCTGGGAGCCTCTGTGCAGACTGTCAAAGTGTCTGAACCTCTGTGCAGACTGTCAAAATCTGGGAGCCTCTGTGCAGACTGTCAAAGTGTCAGAGCCTCTGTGCAGACTGTCAACGTCTGGGAGCCTCTGTGCAGACTGTCAAAGTGTCAGAGCCTCTGTGCAGACTGTCAAAGTCTGGGAGCCTCTGTGTAGACTGTCAAAGTGTCTGGGCCTCTGTGCAGACTGTCAAAGTGTCTGGGAGCCTCTGAGCAGACTGTCAAAGTGTCTGAGCCTCTGTGCAGACTGTCAAAGTCTGGGAGCCTCTGTGTAGACTGTCAAAGTGTCTGGGCCTCTGTGCAGACTGTCAAAGTCTGGGAGCCTCTGTGCAGACTGCCAAAGTGTCTGGGCCTCTGTGCAGACTGTCAAAGTGTCTGGGCCTCTGTGCAGACTGTCAAAGTCTGGGAGCCTCTGTGCAGACTGTCAAAGTCTGGGAGCCTCTGTGCAGACTGTCAAAGTGTCTGGGCCTCTGTGTAGACTGTCAAAGTGTCTGGGCCTCTGTGTAGACTGTCAAAGTGTCTGGGCCTCTGTGTAGACTGTCAAAGTGTCTGGGCCTCTGTGTAGACTGTCAAAGTCTGGGAGCCTCTGTGCAGACTGTCAAAGTGTCTGGGCCTCTGTGCAGACTGTCAAAGTCTGGGAGCCTCTGTGCAGACTGTCAAAGTCTGGGAGCCTCTGTGCAGACTGTCAAAGTCTGGGAGCCTCTGTGCAGACTGTCAAAGTCTGGGAGCCTCTGTGCAGACTGTCAAAGTGTCTGAGCCGCTGTGCAGACTGTCAAAGTCTGGGAGCCTCTGTGCAGACTGTCAAAGTGTCTGAGCCTCTGTGCAGACTGTCAAAGTGTCTGAGCCTCTGTGCAGACTGTCAAAGTGTCAGAGCCTCTGTGCAGACTGTCAAAGTACCCGAGCCTCTGTGTAGACTGTCAAAGTCTGGGAGCCTCTGTGCAGACTGTCAAAGTGTCTGAGCCTCTGTGTAGACTGTCAAAGTGTCTGAGCCTCTGTGCAGACTGTCAAAGTGTCTGGGAGCCTCTGTGCAGACTGTCAAAGTGTCTGGGAGCCTCTGAGCAGACTGTCAAAGAGTCTGGGAGCCTCTGTGCAGACTGTCAAAGTCTGGGAGCCTCTGTGCAGACTGTCAAAGTGTCTGAGCCTCTGTGCAGACTGTCAAAGAACTCTCAAAGGAATTTATTAATTAATTCAAAATTTGACTGAATTTGACTCCCAATATTCTGTAAATGAATTGTGTGTGTGTGTGTGTGTGTGTGTGTGTGTGTGTGTGTGTGTGTGTGTGTGTGTGTGTGAGAGAGAGAGAGAGAGAGAGAGAGAGAGAGAGAGAGAGAGAGAATGCGGGTACGGGGATGGGGGAAGACAATGCTCTAGATAAGCGACTGATAAGATCCTCAGATTACATCAAAGTGCAGCCCTTGTGTGTAGGCGTGTGCGTGCGTGTGTCGAGCGTGCTTGTGTGTGTGCGCACATGCATTCATTACAAACGGGCCAAAGAGGCACGGTATAACTTCTGATACACTACCACCTTAACTAGGGTTGAGCAATTTCGGGAACTTTCAATAAATTCCCTGGTTTTCCCGGAATCCTGTTTGGAGGAATCCAGGATTTCCTGCATTTTCCCTCCTGATCCCGGGAATCCACCAACCAGGATTTCCTGCATTTTCCCTCCTGATCCCGGGAATCCACCAACCAGGATTTCCTGCATTTTCCCTCCTGATCCCGGGAATCCACCAACCAGGATTTCCTGCATTTTCCCTCCTGATCCCGGGAATCCACCAACCAGGATTTCCTGCATTTTCCCTCCTGATCCCGGGAATCCTCCAACCAGGATTTCGGGGAAACCATCAGGATGCTGGTGTCTCAGGCTGGGTGAGTTTAAAAGTGTCCTAGCAAAGAGAGGCCCTCCTCTCTTTCCCTACTGGACATGAATGTCATTGAGGGCCCCTGAGGCCCTGTGAGGACTACTGACCCCACTCTAACCCTGCTTTCCCCAGGAAGGGTCATTATCAGAATCAATAATAGGTGGCCCGTCTTTCTACAACCCACCACACTAATGCAAAGATGGTGTAACTCTTCTAATGCAAAGATGGTGTAACTCTTCTAATGCAAAGATGGTGTAACTCTTCTAATGCAAAGATGGTGTAACTCTTTTAATGCAAAGATGGTGTAACTCTTCTAATGCAAAGATGGTGTAACTCTTCTAATGCAAAGATGGTGTAACTCTTCTAATGCAAAGATGGTGTAACTCTTCTAATGCAAAGATGGTGTAACTCTTCTAAGACATTCTACTGCTCTTGTAACGTCAGTTCAATTCTTTCTTTTTCGGGCTGCATCATTTTTTACCTCGTATATCCCTTTCTGCTTTCTTCTCTCGGTTTGTAAGTGTCCAACATATTCTTAGATAAAACAAACTTGTGAAGTAGGGCCATTTGCTGAGTTTTTCAGGAGCGAGATCACAAACAAAAGTTGAACAACAACAACAACAACAACAACAACAACAACAACAACAACAACAACAACAGCAGTGCTCCCAGTGGCAGTCCCGTGTGGTACATTGTGGATCAGTGCCACTGTGAGGACAGAGAACAGGTTGAAGGAAACTCTGGAGGTAAGAATCAAAAGGAAGTTTAAACGCCGGTCTGCACATAAACAGGCTAGAATGTGAGTGTGCGAGTGCCCTCCTGCCAAAGCACGACATCACACATAAAAGCAAACAATGCTCCCAGATGGCGCTGCAGTGGATAGCTGCCGTTTTACATGCTCCTGACCAATTCTGTTTGTTTATGTTTTTTTACTCTGATCTTCACTTTTTATTGTACCTAATATCTCCGCCATCGTATCCTATGACCGAAAACAGCTTCTGGACATCAGACGAGTCGGCAGATGTGGATTTACTGCTCATTGAGGACCAGGCCCTAATCGACCTGACTCGAAAGAGGAAGAGACGGCTCAAGAGAGGCAAACGAGCGGGATCCCTGAAGAGACTACAACGGCCAGTAAATAAACCACCTCTACCCTCTTTTTTATTGGCGAATGTACCATCTCTGGAGAACTAACTGGACGACCTCTCTCTATGTACCACCACAACCTGATGCTGGCACTAAAGACTGAAACTGAAACTGAACCATGCATGAGAGCACCAGCTGGTCCAGACGGCTGTGCGATCTCGATCTCGCTCTCCCTAGCCGATGTGAATAAGACTGTCAAACAGGTTAATATTCACAAGGCCGCAGGACAGATTACCAGGACGCTTACTCAGAGCATGCCCTGACCAGCTGGCTAGTGTCTTCACTGATATGTTCAACCTCGAACTGACCTAGTCTTTAATACCTACATGTTTCAAGCAGACCACCATTGTCCCTGTGCCCAAGAATGCCAAGGTAACCTGTCTAAATGACCTTTGCCCCGTAGCACTCACATCTGTAGCCATGAAATGCTTTGAAAGGCTGGTCATGGCTCACATCAACACCATCATCCCAGACACCCTGGACCCACACCAATTTGCATTCCGCCCCAACAGATCAACAGATGACGCAATCTCTAATGCACTCCTCACTGCTCTCTCCCACCTGGATAAGAGGAACACCAATGAATGTGTTTAATTGACTACAGCTCAGCGTTCAACACCATAGTGCCCTCAAAGCTCATCATTAATCTTAGGATCCTGGGACTGAACTCCTCCCTCTGAAACTGGATCCTGGACTTCTTGACGGGCCGCCCCCAGGTGGTGAGGGTAGGCAACAACACATCTTCCACACTGACCATCAACACAGGGGCCCCTTAGCGGTGTGTACTTAGACCCCTCCTGTACTCCCTGTACACCCACGACTGTGTGGCCATACATGATCCCAACACCATCATTAAGTTTTCTTGTGACACGTCAGTGATTGGCCTGATCACGATGACGATGAGCTGCCAGGACAACAATTTCTCCCTCAACGTCAGCAAGACAAAGGAGCTGATCGTTTACTACAGGAAACGGAGGGCTGAGCACGCCTCCATCCTCATCGACGGGCTGTAGTGGAGCGGCTTGAGAGCTTCAAGTTCCTCAGTGTCCACATCACTAAGGAATTATCATGAATTACCAACATAGTCGTGAAGAAGGCACGACAACGCCTCTTCTCCCTCAGGAGGCTTAACATATTCAGCATGGGTCCTCTCAGATCCTCAAAAGGTTCTACATCATTGAGAGCATCTTGCCTGGCTGCATCACCGCTTGATATGGCAACTGCTTGGCTTCCGACCGCAAGGCGCTACAGAGGGTTGTGCCTACGGCCCAGTACATCACTGGGGCCAAGCTCCCTGCCATCCATGACTTCTATACCAGGCGGTGTCAGAGGAAGGCCTTACGTAGTTAAATAGTTAACCAATCGATACCCGGACTATCTGCATTGACCCTCTTTAGACTAATCACATATGCTGCTGCTACTATTTATCATCTATCCTGTTACCTAGTCACTTTTTTTATTTAATTAGGCAAGTCAGTTTAGAACAAATTCTCATTTACAATGATGGCCTACCCCGGCCTAACCTGGACAATGCTGGGCCAATTGTGCGCCGCCCTATGGGACTCTCAATCAAAGCCGGATGTTATACAGACTGGATTCGAACCAGGGATTGTAGTGGCGCCTCTTGCACTGAGATCCAGTGCCTGTAGGGAAGTGTGTAGACCTCTTGGGAGTCTTAAATCTTACCTTTGTTGGCTTGCATAGGATTTGTGTAGCTGTGCAAATGTATGTCTGTGCAATTGTATGAGAAAGATATGCGAGTCTGTCTGAGATAGCGATCACCCTGGTTTTATTTTCTTAGGGATGGTTGGGGTAGTTGGGGCCCGGAGGGGGATAGAACTGGGGGTAGGTGGGAATCTCTGGCACAGATAGACAGACGGACAGGGTCAGGGTTATAAGGACAGGGTCAGGGTTCTGCTCTGCAGCTGCAGCTGATCCTGTGGATATGATAAGGATAGCATTACCTCACGGCTGCCACGACTACTGCCCAGATATGTCATCAAGGGACTGTTCCACAAGAAGGGGCCCCTTCACTCCAAACCCCTCAACCCCTTCACCCCCTCCAGATAAAGGGTGAAGAGATGAGATGTCTGGGGAAGCATTATGTAGCAAACTCGAGATCCCTGTGCCAGGAGTCAAGTGTTGTTGCTGTCGTGTCACAAATCTGATGGAGAAGTGTGGGTAGATGTGAGAGGTTTAGCCTGCGTCCCAAATGTCATAGGGCTCGGCTCAAAAGTAGTGCACTATATGGGGAATAGGGTGCTATTTGGTGCGCAACCATACAGGGCTGAATGGAACCTTTGGGACACCATAGAGTGCTGAATGGAACCTTTGGGACACCATAGAGTGCTGAATGGAGCCTTTGGGACACCATAGAGTGCTGAATGGAACCTTTGGGACACCATAGAGTGCTGAATGGAACCTTTGGGACACCATAGAGTACTGAATGGAACCTTTGGGACACCATAGAGTGCTGAAAGGAACCTTTGGGACGCCATAGAGTGCTGAATGGAACCTTTGGGACACCATAGAGTGCTGAATGGAACCTTTGGGACGCCATAGAGTGCTGAATGGAACCTTTGGGACGCCATAGAGTGCTGAATGGAACCTTTGGGACGCCATAGAGTGCTGAATGGAACCTTTGGGACGCCATAGAGTGCTGAATGGAACCTTTGGGACGCCATAGAGTGCTGAATGGAACCTTTGGGACGCCATAGAGTGCTGAATGGAACAAATGCCAATCCTTTAGCTTACAGTCCTATGTAACCATGTTGCCTGTAGCATGATGTACTATATTACCCATAATGCTCTATAACACTTCCTTATTCATACATTGTCCTATTCAGTAATACTAACCATATTCATGAATCAACTACTGCATATACTGAAAGCACCTCATCACAGAAGAAATGCCCAAATTATTAATATCAATGTATTTACCAGGTAGTTGACCAATATAATAACTAAACTACTGATGTCTATAATCCTTAGAAATTACATTTTGTTTTTGCAAAAAATAATAAAAAATATATCCACTGTATATCAAATATATCCCATTTAGTAGACGTTTTTATCCAAAGTGACATTCAATCATGTGTTTATACTGAATACTTTTGTATGGGTGGACCCAGCTTGAAGTTCATATAGGAAGATCATATATTTTATTGAAGTGGTCACAGGGACTGTTCTACTTAATGCTACTATTGCTGTGATGGGATGATGGTACAGTGGTAGAGAGGAGTTATGGACTGTTTACCACCATGCCTTTATTGGCCCTCACTGTTCTCTGTTTACTACCATGCCTTTAGGGGCCCTCCCTGTTCTCTATTTACTACCATGCCTTTAGGGGCCTTCCTGTTCTCTGTTTACTACCATGCCTTTAGGGGCCTTCCTGTTCTCTATTTACTACCATGCCTTTATTGGCCCATGCTCCCTGTTCTCTGTTTACCACCATGCCTTTACTACTACCATGCCTTTAGGCCTTCTCTGTTTACTACCATGCCTTTATTGGCCCTCCTGTTCTCTGTTTACCACCATGCCTTTATTGGCCCTCTGTTTCTCTGTTTACTTTTTAGGGGCCCTGCCTGTTCTCTACCATGCCTTTCTGTTTACTACCATGCCTTTAGGGCCTTCTCTGCTCTGTTTACTACCATGCCTTTACTCCCTGTTCTGCCTTTAGGGGCCTTCTGTTCTCTGTTTACTACCATGCCTTTAGGGGCCTTCCTGTTCTCTGTTTACTACCATGCCTTTAGGGGCCTTCCTGTTTACTACCATGCCTTTACTACCATGCCTTTAGGGGCCTTCCTGTTCTCTATTTACTACCATGCCTTTAGGGGCCTTCCTGTTCTCTGTTTACTACCATGCCTTTATTGGCCTCCCTGTTCTCTGCCTTTATTGTTTACTACCATGCCTTTAGGGGCCTTCCTGTTCTCTATTTACTACCATGCCTTTATTGGCCCTCCTGTTCTCTGTTTACCACCATGCCTTTAGGGGCCCTGTTCTCTGCCTTTACTACCATGCCTTTAGGGGCCTTTATTTACTACCATGCCTTTATTGGGGCCTTCCTGTTCTCTGCCTTTACTACCATGCCTTTAGGGGCCTTCTCTGCCTTTAGGGGCCCTCTGTTCTACTACCATGCCTTTAGGGGCCCTTCCTGTTCTCTGTTTACTACCATGCCTTTAGGGGCCCTGCCTGTTCCTACCATGTTCTCTGTTTACTACCATGCCTTTAGGGGCCTTCCTGTTCTCTATTTACTACCATGCCTTTATTGGCCCTCCCTGTTCTCTGTTTACTACCATGCCTTTAGGGGCCTTCCTGTTCTCTGTTTACTACCATGCCTTTATTGGCCCTCCCTGTTCTCTGTTTACTACCATGCCTTTATTGGCCCTCCCTGTTCTCTGTTTACTACCATGCCTTTATTGGCCCTCCCTGTTCTCTGTTTACCACCATGCCTTTAGGGGCCCTGCCTGTTCTCTACCATGCCTTTAGGGGCCCTGCCTGTTCTCTACCATGCCTTTAGGGGCCCTGCCTGTTCTCTACCATGCCTTTAGGGGCCCTCCCTGTTCTCTATTTACTACCATGCCTTTAGGGCCCTCCTGTTCTCTACCATGCCTTTAGGGGCCCTGCCTGTTCTCTACCATTTTACTACCATGCCTCTGTTTAGGGGCCCTCCCTGTTCCTGTTCTCTGCCTTTAGGGGCCCTGCCTGTTCTCTACCATGCCTTTAGGGGCCCTTTTCCTGTTCTCTGTTTACTACCATGCCTTTAGGGGCCTTCCTGTTCTCTGTTTACTACCATGCCTTTAGGGGCCATCCTGTTCTCTGTTTACTACCATGTCTTTAGGGGCCCTCTGTTCTCTATTTACTACCATGCCTTTAGGGGCCTTCCTGTTCTCTGTTTACTACCATGCCTTTAGGGGCCTTCCTGTTCTCTGTTTACTACCATGCCTTTAGGGGCCTTCCTGTTCTCTGTTTACTCCATGCCTTTATTGGCCCTCCCTGTTCTCTGTTTACTACCATGCCTTTAGGGGCCCTGCCTGTTCTCTACCATGCCTTTAGGGGCCCTGCCTGTTCTCTACCATGCCTTTAGGGGCCCTGCCTGTTCTCTACCATGCCTTTATTGGCCCTCCCTGTTCTCTGTTTACTACCATGCCTTTAGGGGCCCTGCCTGTTCTCTACCATGCCTTTATTGGCCCTCCCTGTTCTCTGTTTACCATGCCTTTAGGGGCCCTCCTGTTCTCTATTTACTACCATGCCTTTAGGGGCCTTCCTGTTCTCTGTTTACTACCATGCCTTTAGGGGCCTTCCTGTTCTCTGTTTACTACCATGCCTTTAGGGGCCCTGACTACATGTTCTCTGTTTACTACCATGCCTTTAGGGGCCCTCCCTGTTCTCTGTTTACTACCATGCCTTTAGGGGCCTTCCTGTTCTCTATTTACTACCATGCCTTTAGGGGCCTTCCTGTTCTCTGTTTACTACCATGCCTTTAGGGGCCTTCCTGTTCTCTGTTTACTACCATGCCTTTAGGGCCCTCCCTGTTCTCTGTTTACTACCATGCCTTTATTGGCCCTCCCTTTCTCTATTTACTACCATGCCTTTATTGGCCCTCCCTGTTCTGTTTACTGCCTTTAGGGGCCCTTTACTACCATGCCTTTAGGGGCCCTGCCTGTTCTCTACCATGCCTTTACCCTACCATGCCTTTAGGGGCCCTCCCTGTTCTCTATTTACTACCATGCCTTTATTGGCCCTCCCTGTTCTCTGTTTACCACCATGCCTTTAGGGGCCCTGCCTGTTCTCTACCATGCCTTTAGGGGCCCTGCCTGTTCTCTACCATGCCTTTAGGGGCCCTGCCTGTTCTCTACCATGCCTTTAGGGGCCCTCCCTGTTCTCTATTTACTACCATGCCTTTATTGGCCCTCCCTGTTCTCTGTTTACCACCATGCCTTTAGGGGCCCTGCCTGTTCTCTACCATGCCTTTATTGGCCCTCCCTGTTCTCTATTTACTACCATGCCTTTAGGGGCCTTCCTGTTCTCTGTTTACTACCATGCCTTTATTGGCCCTCCCTGTTCTCTATTTACTACCATGCCTTTATTGGCCCTCCCTGTTCTCTGTTTACCACCATGCCTTTATTGGCCCTCCCTGTTCTCTGTTTACTACCATGCCTTTATTGGCCCTCCCTGTTCTCTGTTTACCACCATGCCTTTAGGGGCCTTCCTGTTCTCTGTTTACTACCATGCCTTTATTGGCCCTCCCTGTTCTCTATTTACTACCATGCCTTTATTGGCCCTCCCTGTTCTCTGTTTACCACCATGCCTTTAGGGGCCCTGCCTGTTCTCTACCATGCCTTTAGGGGCCTTCCTGTTCTCTGTTTACCACCATGCCTTTATTGGCCCTCCCTGTTCTCTGTTTACTACCATGCCTTTAGGGGCCCTGCCTGTTCTCTACCATGCCTTTAGGGGCCCTGCCTTTTCTCTACCATGCCTTCAGGGGCCTTCCTGTTCTCTGTTTACTACCATGCCTTTAGGGGCCTTCCTGTTCTCTGTTTACTACCATGTCTTTAGGGGCCATCCTGTTCTCTGTTTACTACCATGTCTTTAGGGGCCCTCCCTGTTCTCTATTTACTACCATGCCTTTAGGGGCCTTCCTGTTCTCTGTTTACTACCATGCCTTTAGGGGCCTTCCTGTTCTCTGTTTACTACCATGCCTTTAGGGGCCATCCTGTTCTCGGCTCTTCTCTGTTTTCTGCAATCTGTCTGCCTCCAGGAACTCTATCGATGATCACATCTTTAGGACATTCTGTATGTGTGTGTGTGTCCTTTGACTGCCTGTACTGCTCGGTAAGTCACCCAGTCAGCCTAGACTGGCAGCCCTGTCAGAGGCACTTGGCTTGGGGAGGAAGAGGGGAAGGAGGGATGGAGGATAGGAGGAGAGCAGGACAGGGGTGAATTACACAGAGTGATAAAGCTGCCACGTCTGACGAATGAGCCGTCCCCCTTTCACGATCCTGTTTCATGTGCCAATCAATAATTTAGGCCTGCCGCTTTTGAGCAATGGACCCATCCCGCTCAGGGAATGACAGATGAGGGGTGAGAATGGGTTTAAAAGAGAGCGGGAATTATCCAAAGTGAGAGAGAAAAACTTAAGAAAATGTGTTACAAAAATAACTTAATTACGTAACAAATCAAATAAAACCAACGCCAAACCTTTTCATATTTTTCTTATCTATTAGAGCAGAAGTCGTTTTTCTTAACAGTCTTGTTTTTTTTACGTGCATACTAAACGCCCTGAACGCCTGAACGCCTTGGGTGCCCAGCATTCAAAGAGGGATAAGGACTTGAAGCTGGAGCTTTAGTGTTGAGAAATGAGATCCTGAGTGCCAAACCTCCAAACAACGGTTAAATGTCTCGGTGAGTTAGAAGCCTGGTTGACAGACTGGTTGACAGACTGGTTGACAGACTGGTTGACAGACTGGATGAGACTCCAGGTGAGAAGAGGGCGCTATAGTGGAGGCTAATGAGACCCGGCCCGATGACGAAGCACAAGGAAATTACAGGGTAGAGCATAAGCACAGCTAAGAGTATATACATCAAGGGTTTAAGTCCCAAATGGCACCCTATTTAGAGAGCCCTGGTCAAAAGTAGTGCACTGTAGAGGGAATGGTGAATAGAGTGCTATTTGGGATGCAGATTTGTTGTCAGAACACTCATGTATGTACGTCGCCTGGAATTCTTCAGAGCTTTGGTGAATCACTGACTCTCGTAGCATCCCACTCTGTGACCTATGCTGATTGGGGGAGCCAGCGGTGGGCGTTTTGTCGGAAATGGAGGGAAATATTTCAGAGATATTAGGCGTTTAGAATTAGTTTAGAGAACATTTTCATTGGGGATTTTCCCTGGAGTTTTACCAAAAAGCTTCAGACTATTGTTTTCCTCCACCATGGTCAAGGTCCTGTCTTGAGTCCACTGGAACTTTTTGGGAGATATTTACATAACAATGGCTAACTATGAACATGGTTTAACATAGGGGTTCCCCAAACGTTTTGGGGCCATGACCCCATTTTGTAAAATGCTCGAGACCCCAACCATGTGAAAAAAAGGATGTAATTAACAGCCAATGTTAACGTTTTTATTTGGGGCTGTGGCAGTCAAAAACATTCTAACGGTATTTCTGATTGTTTTCTCAACTCACCATCACATACTGTACTTTTAATGTGGGGCTATGACAGGCAATTGTAAATAAGTCTGACATAATGTCTCTTATCTCACCACCACTAATGAGATGGGTGTGCTGGATGCATGTCGTGTCGGAGCTTCTCGAAGTCAGAGGAGCGTGGCTTCTCGATGTCAGGGGGGCGTGGCTTCTCGAAGTCAGGGGGGCGTGGTCCACAGTGCGCACCTCATCTCTGCTGTCACATCCAACCTGGATCAATATTTGGTTGTAATGCAGACGAGAGCACTGAATCCAGCTACACACAGATATGAGCTGGCGAAGGGTACCATGACTTTTAATGCTCAGAGGGAGACGGCAGTGTGTTCCCTTTGAGTCAGGAACCAATACTCCTCAGTGACCCGTGAATGCGTTGTCTGCCCGATTTCGGTCATGTGACAGATCAATCAGGTGTTTATTTTCACTTAACGTCAGTAGTGTAAAGTACTCAATTAAGTAAAAAGTCATTTTTAAGGGGTTTGTGTACTTTCCTTAACTATTTATATTTTTGACAACTTTTACTTTTACTTCACTACATTCCTAAAGAAAATGATACACTTTTTACTCCATATATTTTCCCAAAACTACTGCCAGTACTACAGGATAGGACACTTACCAAGAGTACATCCCTGGTCATCCTCTGATCTGGTGGACTTACTAAACACAAATGTGTCATTTGTAAATGATTTGCTTAATATAAGGAATTTTAAATATACTTAAGTATATTTTAGCAATTACATTTACACTTTTGATACTGAAGTATATTTGAAATCGAATACTTTTAGACTTTTACTAAAGTAGTATTTTACTGGGTGAATTTCACTTTTACATTACATTCATTTTCTATGTTCTATTAAAGGTATCTTTGACTCAAGTATGACAATTGAGTACTTTTCCCACCACTGCATACCTGCATGTCAACTGAGACAGGATCACAGTCAGATGGATTGGGAAGTAGGTACCAAAGTGCTCTTCCAAGCGTTGGAGGTGAGCAGTCATCACACGTGACAGACATTTACTGATGCTGTTTCCTGTTAGAAACATGCACAGCGGAGGGAACGGTTCGCACGGTTCGCACGGTTCGCACGGTTCGCACGGTTCGCACGGTTCGCACGGTTCGCACGGTTCGCACGGTTCGCACGGTTCGCACGGTTTGCTTCTGAAACACTGAATCTCCAATAAGAATTCTTTCCTCTGAATCCGCTGATTAAGTCACTCACCTGCATTCTTGCGTTCAGTTCATTCAGTTTCCCAAATATATCACATTTTCTTTTCATTACACAGAAAGTCAACCAATTCAATTATTATTATATTTTTTTACATCCATCAGTTCCTCTCTCAATGTGAAACATCTTTCCAACACTCCCCCTCGATAATCACCAAGCCTCGGTGTGAAATAGAAGATTGTCATACTCTGATCCCATATCTCCACATAGTTTTACAAACAGGCGCACAAGTGGATGTGGTTTGATGTATCTCGGCCCTCACATCTAACGCCCATTTGGAGATCATAAGCTGGGGAGTTTTTGAGTCGTTCAGTCAGTTTCCTCTTGATTACTAGCAGTAGTATAAATGATTAGTTTAACAGTGTTATCTGATGAAGGTATTTATAGGAGTTTCTGTGCCTCCGTCTCCTTACACATTGTTTTCACCTTATTAATTGTGGCCGGTATTATCAACGTCTCTGCAGTAGTGTGTGGTTTCATAACGTAGCAGGACTAGAGATTCACCATGGGAATGGTTCAAGTGCAACCATCAAGTACGTTCCTATCCCCATGATCTAAGGGCGCTCCCTGGTTGAATTAGATCTTTTAGATTGGAATCATTTTCATTTAGATTTTTAAAGTGAAAACCACATTACAAAGATTTTGAGATACAAAGACGATATTAAAATGTTATATATTTTTTGTTTGTATCTATTCTTTTTCTTCAGGATTTTGGAAATTCTCCCACGACCCTATTTTCATATCAGGTGACCACACGTGGGGTTGCGACCCCTAGTTTGACAACCACTGGGTTATTAACACCTTCCACTGTTATTGTTGATTCTCTCACAAGTCCTGTGTCAGGCGTAGCTATGGAAACACACTTCCCAAATAATAACACAGGCACTAACATTACCATAATCACTGGAGACAAAGCCACTACTATCTCTCTGCTGCATATTTTGTAGAACCTTCTAGAACCTTCACCAGCGAAAATGTCAGAGCTGATCATGAAAGGAAGCTTTTCCGTTACAATTACTATTTCTCAATAAAATATGAAGAAGATACAATTGTTGTTAATTTAATAGGATTTGGGGAAGTTTTTGTGTGGTGGTCAGTATTGAGGACAAGCATGGTTGATATTTGCAGGTATTTGCAGAGAAATTGTCTAACATATTAATCATAACGCTGATATTTAGAATAAGGCATAATCCCTTCTCTCTCTCGCTCTCTCTCCCCTCCCATCTCCATCCCTCCCTCCCTCTCTCTCTCTCTCTCTCCCCCTCCCATCTCCATCCCTCCTCTCTCTCTCTCTCTCTCTCTCTCTCTCTCTCTCTCTCTCTCTCTCTCCTCCCTCCCTATCCATCCCTCCCTCCCTCTCTCTCTCTCTCTCTCTCTCTCTCTCTCTCTCTCTCTCTCTCTCTCTCTCTCTCTCTCTCTCTCTCTCTCTCTCTCTCTCCCCTCCCTCTCCCCTCCCTACTCCATCCCTCCCTCCCTCTCTCTCTCTCTCTCTCTCTCTCTCTCTCTCTCTCTCCCCTCCCTCTCCCTCCCCCTCCCCTCTCTCTCTCTCTCTCTCTCTCTCTCTCTCTCTCTCTCTCTCTCTCTCTCTCTCTCTCTCTCTCTCCCTCTCTCTCTCTCTCCCCTCCCATCTCCCTCCCCCTCTCTCTCTCTCTCCCTCTCTCTCTCTCTCCCCTCCCATCTCCCCCTCTCTCTCTCCCCTCTCTCTCTCTCTCTCTCTCTCTCTCTCTCTCTCTCTCTCTCTCTCTCTCTCTCTCTCTCTCTCTCTCTCTCTCCATCTCCTCCCCCTCTCTCTCTCTCTCTCTCTCTCTCATCTCCCTCTCTCTCTCTCTCTCTCTCTCTCTCTCTCTCCCCTCTCTCTCTCTCTCTCTCTCTCTCTCTCTCTCTCTCTCTCTCTCTCTCTCTCTCTCTCTCTCTCCCTCCCTCCCCCCCCTCCCTCCCATCTCCCCCTCTCTCTCTCTCTCTCTCTCTCTCTCTCTCTCCCATCTCTCTCTCTCTCTCTCTCTCTCCCCTCCCATCTCCCTCCCTCCCTCCCCCTCTCTCTGTCTCTCTCTCTCTCTCTCTCCCCTCCCAACTCCCTCCCCCTTTCTCTCTCTGCAGTGAGAGATGAAGATGACTTCCTGGGGTTGGGAGAGCTGCCCGAGACCTTTCCCTCGGACCCCCCGGAGCCTCTCCCCCACTTCCTGATGGAACCCGAGGAGGCGTACATCGTCAAGAACAAACCAGTCAATCTCTATTGCAAGGCCACGCCCGCCACCCAGATTTACTTCAAGTGCAACAGTGAATGGGTTCACCAGAAGGACCACACGGTGGAGGAGAGAGTGGACGAGAACTCAGGTCAGTGGGAGACAGTGATGATGATGGTTGATGGTGGGTGGAGGAGAGAGTGGACGAGAACTCAGGTCAGTGGGAGACAGTGATGATGATGGTGATGGTGGGTGGAGGAGGAGAGAGTGGACGAGAACTCAGGTCAGTGGGAGACAGTGATGATGATGGTTGATGGTGGGTGGAGGAGGAGAGAGTGGACGAGAACTCAGGTCAGTGGGAGACAGTGATGATGATGGTTGATGGTGGGTGGAGGAGAGAGTGGACGAGAACTCAGGTCAGTGGGAGACAGTGATGATGATGGTGATGGTGGGTGGAGGAGGAGAGAGTGGACGAGAACTCAGGTCAGTGGGAGACAGTGATGATGATGGTTGATGGTGGGTGGAGGAGGAGAGAGTGGACGAGAACTCAGGTCAGTGGGAGACAGTGATGATGATGGTGATGACGATGATGAATGTCACTTACACTGGCCTGGAAACCATGTAGATGTACATTTAGATTAACGTCATAACACCTATGTGACATTATACACAGTCACCTCTGGGGCAACAATGTTCCTCACACATTTTCATATTGGCTTTAAAAGCAGGTGAAGATAGAGAGACAGGCTGCCTTGTCCAAGTCAAGTGAAGATAGAGAGACAGGCTGCCTTGTCCAAGTCAGGTGAAGATAGAGAGACAGGCTGCCTTGTCTAAGTCAGGTGAAGATAGAGACATAGGCTGCCTTGTCCAAGTCAGGTGAAGATAGAGAGACAGGCTGCCTTGTCCAAGTCAGGTGAAGATAGAGAGACAGGCTGCCTTGTCCAAGTCAGGTGAAGATAGAGAGAAAGGCTGCCTTGTCTAAGTCAGGTGAAGATAGAGAGACAGGCTGCCTTGTCCAAGTCAGGTGAAGATAGAGAGACAGGCTGCCTTGTCCAAGTCAGGTGAAGATAGAGAGACAGGCTGCCTTGTCCAAGTCAGGTGAAGATAGAGAGACAGGCTGCCTTGTCTAAGTCAGGTGAAGATAGAGAGACAGGCTGCCTTGTCCAAGTCAGGTGAAGATAGAGAGACAGGCTG
>NC_068434.1:11485690-11508190 GCF_023373465.1 Oncorhynchus keta | reverse complement strand
AAATAACCATCTCTCTCACACAGTAGAGACTCTTGGTCTCTGTCCCTCTGGCTGTTGTGCACTGTCTCTGTCTCTGTCTCTCTCTCTCTCTCCCTCTCTCTCTGTCTCTCACTCTCTCTCTCTCTCTGTGTCTCTGTCTGTCTCTGTCTGTCTCTCTCTGTCTCTCTCTGTCTCTCTCTGTCTCCCTCTCTCTCTCTCTGTCTCTGTCTCTCTCTCTCTCTCTCTCTCTCTCTCTCTCTCTCTCTCTCTCTCTCTCTCTCTGTCTCTGTCTCTGTCTGTCTCTGTCTCTGTCTCTGTCTCTCACTCTCTCTCTCTCTCTCTGTCTGTCTCTGTCTCTGTCTCTGTCTCTGTCTCTGTCTCTGTCTCTCTCTCTCTCTCTCTCTCTGTCTCTCTCTCTCTCTCTCTCTCTCTCTCTCTCTCTCTCTGTCTCTGTCTCTGTCTCTGTCTCTGTCTCTGTTTCTGTCTCTGCCTCTCACTCTCTCTCTCTCTCTCTGTCTCTGTCTCTGTCTGTCTCTGTCTCTCACTCTCTCTCTCTTTCTCTCTCTCTCTGCTGTAGCTGACTGTGACTGCACAGGAGGAGATCCACAGTATCTATGTCTTCTCTCTCTCTCTCCTTTGTGTGTCCTCTCTTTGTGTCTGTGTGAGGTTCTTATAAAAACAATAGTGCCAAAAGGCTCTTAAGTTCTCTCTGTTCCCTCAAGGCCCCCTTTGACCCGCTGGTGATCGTATTCAAAACATCCTTTGAGTTCGTTTACCATAGTTTCTCTCTCTGTATTCTCCAAAGAGACCTCCAGCCTTTCATTCGAAAGGCAGAGACTTCAGTTATGTCTGCGAGACGAGCTGCCTGCTCTTCTTATTTATTCATGCACACGCTGTGCAAGTGCGTAAAGAAGTGGTTGATTAGCGAGAGAAGTGGTTCAATTGTCTTTTTTGCCCATTCAAAAACGATGACTGAATTGACTGAATTCCCATGCAGTTAGAATATGCGGCAAAACCATGATAGTTATAGATATCATCTTGAAAGCTGTGGCAAATCTATGGGGCCCTCCTCAAGTTTGTGTTTTCAGACTTAGTTTGATGTCGAGGATGTCTGTACCTGTAATGTAAAGCTCCAGTGGTTCCTGTTGGTGTTTTCAATGTTCAGAATTCAGACGTTCCCATTTGGAGATGCCATTCAGCAATTTTGTTCTCCTGGCGTGTGTGTGAGCAGTAGAAGCACAGAAAGCCCAAACTCAGAGTGGCACGACTCCATTCCCTAATAAATGACTTCCTGTGGAGAATACAACACGTTTTAGTATTATCAGCACCATGGATTATCTCTGGGCCCGTTGTGTGTACTGGCTTTGACTGTCATGACTTCTAGGACTGTCTCTCTCTGCTCCTCTTGTTCTGTCTCTCTCTGCACCTCTTGTTCTGTCTCTCTCTGCACCTCTTGTTCTGTCTCTCTCTGCTCCTCTTGTTCTGTCTCTCTCTGCACCTCTTGTTCCTCTTGTTCTGTCTCTCTCTGCTCCTCTTGTTCTGTCTCTCTCTGCTCCTCTTGTTCCTCTTGTTCTGTCTCTCTCTGCTCCTCTTGTTCTGTCTCTCTCTGCTCCTCTTGTTCCTCTTGTTCTGTCTGTCTACTGTCTCTCTCTGCTCCTCTTGTTCTGTCTCTCTCTGCTCCTCTTGTTCTGTCTCTCTCTCTGTTCCTCTTGTTCTGTCTGTTTACTGTCTCTCTATGTTCCTCTTGTTCTGTCTCTCTCTGCTCCTCTTGTTCTGCCTCTCTCTGCTCCTCTAGTTCTGTCTCTCTTTGCTCCTCTTGTTCTGTCTCTCTCTGCTCCTCTTGTTCTGTCTCTCTCTGCTCCTCTTGTTCTGTCTCTCTCTGCTCCTCTTGTTCTGTCTCTCTCTGCTCCTCTTGTTCTGTCTGTCTACTGTCTCTCTCTGCTCCTCTTGTTCTATCTCTCCCTGTTCCCCTTGTTCTGTCTGTCTACTGTCTCTCTCTGTACCAGGACATTATTTATCTCTATTATTTTCCTCTCTTCCTACCCTGTCTCTCTCTCCCAATCTTTTCTTTCTCTTCTGCTCTCTCTCCTTGTTACCTTATTTCACACACACACACACACACGCACGCACGCACGCACGCACGCACGCACGCGCGCGCACACACACACACACACACACACACACACACACACACACACACACACACACACACACACACACACACACACACACACACACACACACACACACACACACACACACGCAAGCGCACACACACACAGCACACACACACACACACACACACACACACACACACACACACACACACACACACACACACACACACACACACACACACACACACACACACACACACACACACACACACCCACAGTGTTACAGCACTGTTACTCTACAGTAGGATCTCTGTTTTACAGCACTGTTTCTCTACAGTAGGATCTCTGTTTTACAGCACTGTTTCTCTACAGTAGGATGTCTGTGTTACAGCACTGTTTCTCTACATTAGGATCTCTGTTTTACAGCACTGTTTCTCTACAGTAGGATCTCTGTTTTACAGCACTGCTACTCTACAGTAGGATCTCTGTTTTACAGCACTGTTTCTCTACAGTAGGATCTCTGTTTTACAGCACTGTTACTCTAGAGTAGGATCTATGTGTTACAGCAGTCTTCCTCCTGGCTCTTCCACCTTGACGGCTGTAGTTTGAATTTTGCATGAGCACTAAGCTGGAGCTCCGACTCCCTGCCGAGGAGCCCGATTGTTATAAAGGGTCTGTGTAAATCTCCTGAACCTGAAATAAACAGCCAAGTGATTTCCTCTCACTCCCTCTCTCTCCCTCCCTCTACCTCCCTCCCTCTACCTCCCTCTACCTCCCTCTCTCTCCCTGCCTCCACCTCCCTCTCTCTCCCTCCCTCTACCTCCCTCTACCTCCCTCTCTCTCCCTCCCTCTACCTCCCTCTCCCTCCCTCTCTCTCCCTCCCTCTACCTCCCTCTACCTCCCTCTCTCTCCCTCCCTCTACCTCCCTCCCTCCACCTCCCTCTCTCTCCCTCCCTCTACCTCCCTCTACCTCCCTCTCTCTCCCTCCCTCTACCTCCCTCTACCTCCCTCTCTCTCCCTCCCTCCACCTCCCTCTCTCTCCCTCTCTCCCTCCCTCTACCTCCCTCTCTCTCCCTGCCTCCACCTCCCTCTCTCTCCCTCCCTCTACCTCCCTCTCTCTCCCTCCCTCTACCTCCCTCTACCTCCCTCTCTCTCCCTGCCTCCACCTCCCTCTCTCTCCCTCTCTCTCCCTCTCTCTCCCTCCCTCTACCTCCCTCTCTCTCCCTCCCTCTACCTCCCTCTCTCTCCCTGCCTCCACCTCCCTCTCTCTCCCCCCTCTACCTCCCTCTCTCTCCCTGCCTCCACCTCCCTCTCTCTCCCTCCCTCCACCTCCCTCTCTCTCCCTCCCTCTACCTCCCTCTCTCTCCCTCCCTCTACCTCCCTCTCTCTCCCTCCCTCCACTTCCCTATCCCTCCCTCCCTCCACATCCCTATCCCTCCCTCTACCTCCCTCCCTCTACCTCCCTCCACCTCCATCTCTCTTCCTCCCTCCACCTCCCTATCCCTCCCTCTACCTGCCTCTCTCTACCTCCCTCCACATCCCTATCCCTCCCTCTACCTCCCTCCCTCTACCTCCCTCCACCTCCATCTCTCTTCCTCCCTCCACATCCCTATCCCTCCCTCTACCTCCCTCCCTCTTCCTCCCTCCACCTCCATCTCTCTTCCTCCCTCCACCTCCCTCTCTCTCCCTCCCTCTACCTCCCTCTCTCTCCCTCCCTCCACCCCCTCTCTCCTCCTCCCTCCACATCCCTATCCCTCCCTCTACCTCCCTCTCTCTTCCACCCTCCACCCATCCCTCCACCTCCCCCTCCTCCCTCCCTCCCTCCCCCCTCCCTCCCTCCCTCCCTCCCTCCCTCCCTCCCTCCCTCCCTCCCTCCCTCCCTCCCTCCCTCCCTCCCTCCCTCCCTCTCTACCTCCCTCCCTCTCTACCTCCCTCTCTCTTCCTCCCTCCCTCCACCTCCCTCTACCTCCCTCTCTTTCCTTCCCTCCCTCCACCCCTCCCTCCCTCTACCTCCATCTCTCTTCCTCCCTCCACCTCCCTCTCTCTCCCTTCCTCCACCTCCCTCTCTCTCCCTCCCTCCACCTCCCCCTCTCTTCCACCCTCCACCCATCCCTCCACCTCCCTCCCTCCCTCCCTCCCTCCCTCCCTCCCTGCTCCCTCCTTCGCCCCCCTGCATCTGCTACTTAAAGCCCTGGTAATTCAGTGCAGTGGTTTCAGAAGATACATGGGAAAGAGGAAGAGGAGTGGTAGCAAGGAAAGAGAAAGAACATTCTTTGTGTTTAACACTGTACTGTATTTACAGGTTTGGGTGGTCCACATGGTCTCACTATGGACATTGGCTCTTACCGCTGTTGAAGTTAAAATCAGGCTTGACATGTGTAACCAAATCGGTCCCAAAGTCTCGTAATGATTTTACTGCATACTTGCAGTGCCATTCCAACAATACTATCAATGCACTGCCCATGTAATCTCAATGTGTAATGTAATATAATGCCCATGTAATATCAATGTGTAATGTAATGAAATGGTCATGTATTCTCAATGTGTAATGTAATATAATGGTAATGTATTCTCAATGTGTACTGTAATATATTGGACATGTAATTTCAATGTGTAATGTAATATAATGGTCATGTATTTTCAATGTGTAATGTAATATATTGGCCATGTAATATCAATGTGTAATGTAATATAATGGTCATGTATTCTCAATGTGTAATGTAATATATTGGCCATGTAATCTCAATGTGTAATGTAATATAATGGTCATGTAATCTCAATGTGTAATGTAATATACTGGCCATGAAATTTTAATGTGTAATGTAATATAATGCCCATGTAATCTCAATGTGTAATGTAATATAATGCCCATGTATTCTCAATGTGTAATGTAATATATTGGACATGTAATTTCAATGTGTAATGTAATATAATGGTCATGTATTCTCAATGTGTAATGTAATATATTGGCCATGTCATCTCAATGTGTAATGTAATATATTGGCCATGTATTTTCAATGTGTAATGTAATATATTGGCCATGTAATCTCAATGTGTAATGTAATATATTGGCCATGTATTCTCAATGATGTGTATCTATGTGCTGTATGGCCAGAGTATCCAAACAGATTTAGCGTATGTTCACTGAATATTCCTCTCAGAGAGTGTACTGTGGGTGTTGACGCCATTATCTCCCTCCCCTGTGCAGGACTGGTGGTGCGTGAGGCCAGCATCGAGATCTTTCGGCAGCAGGTAGATGAACTGTTTGGGCCAGAGGACTTCTGGTGTCAGTGTGTAGCCTGGAGCTCTGCAGGAACCACCAAGAGTCGTAAAGCCCACGTACGCATCGCATGTGAGTCGCACACACACACACACACACACACACACACACACACACACACACACACACACACACACACACACACACACACACACACACACACACACACACACACACACACACACACACACACACACACACACACACACACACACACGTCAGCACATCCCCCCCTGCTGAGTCTCAGCAGTGCCCTATCACACACTGAGAGGTTTCACTGAAGGACGTAGTTTATAAGGGGGAATGGCTTGTAGAAGACGAAGCTTAAGTTTCAATCACCAGGCCAGTCTCTGAATCTCTGAATCGGAATCTGATGTACTGATCATACAGTCCCCTCTCTGATTGGCCAGTAATAATACTGATTGTACAGTCCCCTCTCTGATTGGCCAGTAATAACACTGATTGTACACTGATTCTACAGTCCCCTCTCTGATTGGCCAGTAATAATACTGATTGTACAGTCCCCTCTCTGATTGGCCAGTAATAATACTGATTGTACAGTCCCCTCTCTGATTGGCCAGTAATAATACTGATCGTACAGTCCCATCTCTGATTGGCCAGTAATAACACTGATTATACAGTCCCCTCTCTGATTGGCCAGTAATAATACTGATTGTACAGTCCCCTCTCTGATTGGCCAGTAATAATACTGATTGTACAGTCCCCTCTCTGATTGGCCAGTAATAACACTGATTGTACAGTCCCCTCTCTGATTGGCCAGTAATAATACTGATCGTACAGTCCCATCTCTGATTGGCCAGTAATAACACTGATTATACAGTCCCCTCTCTGATTGGCCAGTAATAATACTGATTGTACAGTCCCCTCTCTGATTGGCCAGTAATAATACTGATTGTACAGTCCCCTCTCTGATTGGCCAGTAATAATACTGATTGTACAGTCCCCTCTCTGATTGGCCAGTAATAATACTGATTGTACAGTCCCCTCTCTGATTGGCCAGTAATAATACTGATTGTACAGTCCCCTCTCTGATTGGCCAGTAATAACACTGATTGTACAGTCCCCTCTCTGATTGGCCAGTAATAATACTGATTGTACAGTCCCCTCTCTGATTGGCCAGTAATAATACTGATTGTACAGTCCCCTCTCTGATTGGCCAGTAATAATACTGATTGTACAGTCCCCTCTCTGATTGGCCAGTAATAATACTGATTGTACAGTCCCCTCTCTGATTGGCCAGTAATAATACTGATTGTACAGTCCCCTCTCTGATTGGCCAGTAATAATACTGATTGTACAGTCCCCTCTCTGATTAGCCAGTAATAATACTTATTGTACAGTCCCCTCTCAGATTGGCCAGTAATAATACTGATTGTACAGTCCCCTCTCTGATTGGCCAGTAATAATACTGATTGTACAGTCCCCTCTCTGATTGGCCAGTAATAATACTGATTGTACAGTCCCCTCTCTGATTGGCCAGTAATAATACTGATTGTACAGTCCCCTCTCTGATTGGCCAGTAATAATACTGATTGTACAGTCCCTTGAGGGCCCTGGTCAAAAGAAGTACACTATATAAGGAATAGGTTGACATTTGGAATGTACATTGAGAGTGAAGGACCAGCACTTGAAGGAAGAAGTAAGAGAGTTTGAAAGGGGTTCACCTTCAACCGGTCAAAATTATGCCGCTAACAGAAGAGAGAGACACGTTGATTTATGTATTTGTTTATTTGTATCCCCATTAGCTTTTGCAGAAGAATCAGCTACTCTTCTTGGGGTCCACAAAAAAATAAAACATGACAAGTAGAACAACACTGATACACTGACAGACAAGGATTGTCACACACATTTATAATACAACAATATTACAACATTACAACAAATTATACAAACAATATTCCTGTGTGTGTGAATGTGGTCCCAGTGCTTCCTGTAGAACGTGTTCTCTGTTGCTCTATAGCTGAAAAATACTGCCCTCTCCCTGGGCTTAGTGGGGTTGTCTGGAGGTCAACAGGAGAGACAGTGGTCATTGTGACGGATGGGTCACTCTGAGGCCATAAAAGCACACAGGATAGTCAAACAGATCGGATAGTTTAAGGTCTAATATAACGCAGAATTTATTCAAGTTTCATTCAGTAGTCTGGAAAGCAGGATGTCTGGGGGAGATTCCTGACGGTCTCGTAAATTCTCTACGCCGCTCTCCTCCGTCGGCATCACATGACTAGTCCTGCGAGCCCCATGAAAGGCAGGTAATGTGCTGATTTTGGCTGGGGACCGGACCGAGGTGAAACTGTTGATGGGACCGGGGCAGTTATTTACTTAGCCAGACAGTGTGTGGCCCTTTCCAAAGGAAATAGAGAGATCAGAGAGAAAGAAGGAGAGATCAGGGAGATAGAGGGAGACAGAGAGGGAGAGAGAGAGAGAGAGAGAGAGAGAGAGAGAGAGAGAGAGAGAGAGAGAGAGAGAGAGAGAGAGAGGGAGAGAAGGGGATATCAGGAAAAAAGGAGGGAGAGAGAGAAGGAGAGTTTAGGGAGAAAGAGGGAGGGAGAGAGAGAAGGAGAGTTTAGGGAGAAAGAGGGAGGGAGAGAGAGAAGGAGAGTTTAGGGAGAAAGAGGGAGGGAGAGAGAGAAGGAGAGTTTAGGGAGAAAGAGGGAGGGAGAGAGAGAAGGAGAGTTTAGGGAGAAAGAGGGAGGGAGAGAGAGAAGGAGAGTTTAGGGAGAAAGAGGGAGGGAGAGAG
Organism: Oncorhynchus keta; assembly: GCF_023373465.1. NCBI lineage: Eukaryota > Metazoa > Chordata > Actinopteri > Salmoniformes > Salmonidae > Oncorhynchus > Oncorhynchus keta. The sequence continues at coordinate 11,500,056 of NC_068434.1, read as the reverse complement.
AGAAGGAGAGTTTAGGGAGAAAGAGGGAGGGAGAGAGAGAGGAGAGTTTAGGGAGAAAGAGGGAGGGAGAGAGAGAAGGAGAGTTTAGGGAGAAAGAGGGAGGGAGAGAGAGAAGGAGAGTTTAGGGAGAAAGAGGGAGGGAGAGAGAGAAGGAGAGTTTAGGGAGAAAGAGGGAGGGAGAGAGAGAAGGAGAGTTTAGGGAGAAAGAGGGAGGGAGAGAGAAGGAGAGTTTAGGGAGAAAGAGGGAGGGAGAGAGAGAAGGAGAGTTTAGGGAGAAAGAGGGAGGGAGAGAGAGAAGGAGAGTTTAGGGAGAAAGAGGGAGGGAGAGAGAGAAGGAGAGTTTAGGGAGAAAGAGGGAGGGAGAGAGAGAAGGAGAGTTTAGGGAGAAAGAGGGAGGGAGAGAGAGAAGGAGAGTTTAGGGAGAAAGAGGGAGGGAGAGAGAGAGGAGAGTTTAGGGAGAAAGAGGGAGGGAGAGAGAGAAGGAGAGTTTAGGGAGAAAGAGGGAGGGAGAGAGAGAAGGAGAGTTTAGGGAGAAAGAGGGAGGGAGAGAGAGAAGGAGAGTTTAGGGAGAAAGAGGGAGGGAGAGAGAGAGGAGAGATCGGGGAATGGGAGCGAGATCAGGGAAAAAGTGGAGAGAGGGGGCTCTGATGGCAGTAACAGTCTTGTCTCATATCCTCCATAGGGCTTTCGCACTGGGAACTCACAGGGATGTTACAACTCACTAGGTCTGGATAAATGCTATGCCCGTCCACTTTGACTACCAACTCTACTCACTGGGTTGCAGGTCCACAGTAGGAATGCTTGACTCTGAGTCGACACTGAAATTCTTTAGATCCGACAGAGAGAACTGTGAATGAAATACACATAATAATGTCATTTTTTGGAAGTTGGAGTTGGTTGTAAATTCGAAGAAAGGACTTAGGGTATGATTTTAAGCAGCAACTGTAAAGTGCCTATTTTGTTCCATTCAGATCCTAGATTTCCCACAGAGGACCTCTTTCATTCAGTCGTGTTGGAGGACAGACCGACTGTCCCTCTACGGTTGACTGGACCACACGTTCTTCCTATATGATCATGTTAAAAATGAGGAGAGCGTGGCTTTGCCATTGGTTAATTTGTCCCACTGCATGTGCAAGCAAACTTTGTGAGCGCTCCCTGAGAGCAGTCTTCGCTCGGGGTTATTTTACGGTTGGCCGTAACATCCACAATGTCGTCAGCCTGGAACGTGACCGTGGCTCTAGCAGTCGCCCCAAGTCGCTGTTTCTGTCTCTATCACCAGCTACAACTGTGTTGCACATGATCAGGAGTGATATCCATCCACCCCAGGCGATTACCTGTACTTCAAATCAAACTAAATCCTTTCTCCTGTCCTATAAGAATCTCCACTTCAGATTAAAATGCTTTCTGGCAGGCAACCTTGCTGAGCAAATGCATTCCCTTCCATGCAATGGAAATAAAGTGAGACCCATTTACCCCCCCCCCCCACCCTTTTTCCAAGCGCCAACAGGCTGTTTAATCATTGGTAGAGTAACACTTTAGGGCGATAAATAAATGTGCACTTTGTTGTTGGAAAATGGTGATCAATGTTTTAGCCATAAAAGCTCCGGGGTGGTATGTATAGTCCATACACATAATTGAGGATATTAATTGTGTCTGTGATTTGTTGTTCTTACCGTAGCAGGGCACTTAAACAGTGACTTATCGGCAGATGCTGGGAACCTTTTTCGATCTGTGATAAAGCAGAGGACGCACTGTACGCACACACACACACACACACACACACACACACACACACACACACACACACACACACACACACACACACACACACACACACACACACACACACACACACAGGGTCACAAACTCTCTTGCCGATGATTTAGCTCACCATCACATCAAGCCTTTCTCCTTCAATAGATCAGCTCTGTGGCAGGCCGTAAGCACCGGGACAAACTGAGCTCTCTTAGACCAGACATTTCAGAGGCCAGCAATTTGTTCTGTCACCACTGCTGATGCGTGTGCGTGCATAGCAATCAGGAAGCGAGGCCCTAAGGAAGCCAGCCAGTCCTGTGGGCAGTGCGTCTGCGTCTGTGTTTGTGCCTGTCTCCCCATATGTTTAGTGCTTGGTGGAGTTCTTTGGGCGTGACTGGCTTTCTCAGTGAGTTACAGTAGCAGACATCCACCGACACACAGAAACACCAGCGTCTCCATCCGAGCCACTGAACCGTTCTCCAGCTGCCCAGCTACCTAGCTGCTCCAAGATAAGTGTTGAGAAATGTCTATAAAGTCCAGTGGGAAACGGACAGAGAGAAGTGAGAAGAAGTGTTTGTTCTCTAATGACATCGACTATGATTCTAACGTTGTTTACCTTCAGTTCTCGGGAATGGAAAAGTGGTGTAAAAACACATGAATGTCATACAACATGACTAAACATGGCACAAGCCTTGGGTGACTCAGACAGTGAGAAATACATTGGGAAAACAAGGAAGGACAAACCGCGGTAGGGCCGTGTTCCATATGGCACGAGATTCTTTATACCCAGCTAACACAGAACATTCTGAGAACCATATGTTTCTTAGCGCTTGGTGAGAGTGAGGTTGTCCTATGGTTATTTTGCATACAACTTTCCCACAACGTTCTGGGAATGGTGCAGGGATAGTTGCTTGGCTTTGGGACATTCTCAGCACCTTTAAGGAACTTTACAAATAACTTTTATTACCTTATTAACAGAACATTTACCTAAAAGTTCAAACATGATTACATTTAATTTCACTTTGGGTAATGTTCTAGGAACGTTCTCCAACTGGTGTGACATTGGGAATGTTCTCAAATAGAACGTTAAGAAACAACGTTATTCTGTGAGAATCTCAGTACTTCAGCATAAAGTTTCCTACATGTTTACTTATGATTCTACTTAAACTCATGTTCTCAAATTGTTCAGACACGATTAATAAACAAGGTTCCTTTGTTAGAATTTCAGTACTTCAGCAAAGGGGTTGGAACTCGTTTGTGAAAACCGGAAAATTAAGTAAATTTTTTGAGGAAAAGAAAAACAGAACCTGGAACGAAAGTGATCTATACTAGTTCAAAAACAGAACCATTATTTTAAAAGCATGGGAACTGATTAATATCGTTATTTTACGTTCCAGGCATTTTTTTCAAGTACCACAATAAATTGGCAACAAAGCGCCTATTCAAGCCCTTGCTCTGTCACTCAGAAATGTCTTCCAGTGTCTGTCTGTCTGCCAGCTGAAAGTCTTTGCCAGTGTATGTGCGTGTTTTGACTACCTGCCCCTCCCCCCGCCAAGTTAGTGCCATGTCATTAGCTAGCTAGCTATGTTGTGCTAGTTAGCGGATATGCTAACATTAGCTAGCTAAACATTTTGCTATGGGCTAGCACTGGCAGTATGGGTTCGTGGAAAGTGAATTAAATGGTTTCATATTGACAAACCACAGTCTACCCTACAGATGTTACAAGTGTGATTCAGAAATTATGGTGAGATATTATTCTTTTTAAATAACCTAGTTTAAAAAAAGGTTAAACAAAATAAAATAAAAATGAGAGAAGATTAACTTTTTCAATGCTAATTAAGGATACTATTGTTATCACATTTCATATGAGATGTATTAAAGAATGGTGTCATTCTATTGCAGCATTGCACACTCAAGTGCTACCGTTGGGTAGGGTAGCCTAGTGGTAAGAGCGTTGGACTTGTAGCCAAAAGGTTGCAAGTTCAAATCCCTGAGTTGACAAGGTACAAAATCTGTTGTTCTGTCCCTGAACAGGCAGTTAACCCACTGTTCCTAGGCTGTCATTGTAAATAAGAATTTGTTCTTAACTGACTTGCCTCGTTAAATAAAAAGTGTTTTTTTTAATTGCGGTTTTGTACACCAGCTTCAAACAGCTGAAAATACAATATTTTTGGTGATGAAAAATATATTTCACAGCTGTTTAGATGGTACAATGATTCTATACACAATTAATGCTTGTTTTGTCACATCAATTGAAATTAGGCAAACTATTAGAATTTTTTAAACCAGGAAATGGCAGAGCGTTTCTTTGCATATTGCACCTTTTAAGATTGGGCATATATAACACCCATTTAGTATAGTTGCCCTGCTGAGCAGTGTAAGAGCATGTGGGGAGATATGGCGCTGTTCAACAGCACAAAGTTTTGAGAGGTGTTTCTGTGGCAACAGAATGTTCTAAATTAGGAACTTATAGAACAAGTTGTTACGCAACAGCAGGCCAAGGTAGAGGAGTTATTAAACAGTGTCAGCTGATATCATTTGATATTTGAGAGTGTTATGAGATGACGAAAAATGAAGATGTTTTAATGTGACATACGCCAGAAAGTTGTTTCTTTTACAGAGTCAGCCATAGTAGTACCAGAACCCAGGGAGCAAGTTAGGGTTAAGTGGCTTGCTCAAGGGCACATCAGCAGATGTTTTACCTTGTCGGCTCACGGATTCAATAACAACAAAAGCATCGCTGTAACGTCTCCCTCTTCTAGAGTTACAGTGCACACGAAAATCAACACCATCTCCCATGAATCTTTGCACCAGAATATAGACGGTGATGAACACTCCACATCCCTGAAGCAAATCGCATAGTGTGTGTCTTTACGTCTCCTGAGCCCTCCTAAAGTTGGATCTGGATAGAAATTGCTCTCAAAGCCAACGTTTCACTTTAGCGTGATAAAGAGGGACGGGAATTGTTTCTAGTCCCATATTGTGAAAGTTCAACAAACCAAGGGATGCGTTTTGATGGTGGTCTTTTTTTATGGGGGGTTAAATTCTGGTAATGAACTTTTACAAGGAGGCATCATGTTTGATTCAGTTTGTTCATTCCCCAGAGGATTTATGACTGAAAATATGAACACAGAGATAGACAAATTATATTGTGTGTGCTTTCGCTGCCTTTCTTTGTTAGGCCCTTAGACAGTGGTACATCCAAAAGAATTTGCTAAGCAATGTGCAAGCAAATGTTTCTGTTATTGAGCGGAGTACTGCTGAGCTGTGGGCTCCAGCCTCCGTCTTCGTTTGCCATTGAAAGGTTGCTATCCTTGATGAAATACCTATAGACTGACTTTGAGCCTACAAGTACAACATCAACCACTAGGGACTGGGAGAGAGAAAGGACACAGGAGTCACACACACACCGACACACACCGACGCACACGCCCGCACACACACACACACACACACACACACACACACACACACACACACACACACACACACACACACACACACACACACACACACACACACACACACACACACACACACACACGTCCTCACTTGGAAGTTGTGTTTGGAAAGACACCTTGAACAAGGTACAGTACTGTATAGTAGTACCCCACCCTGTTCTAGTCTAGAAGGTTAGATATATACTCCACCCTGTTCTAGTCTAGAAGGTTAGATATATACTCCACCCTGTTCTAGTCTAGAAGGTTAGATGTATAGTAGTACCCCACCCTGTTCTAGTCTAGAAGGTTAGATGTATCCTCCACCCTGTTCTAGTCTAGAAGGTTAGATATATACTCCACCCTGTTCTAGTCTAGAAGGTTAGATGTATACCCCACCCTGATCTAGTCTAGAAGGTTAGATGTATCCTCCACCCTGTTCTAGTCTAGAAGGTTAGATGTATAGTACTACCCCACCCTGTTCTAGTCTAGAAGGTTAGATGTATCCTCCACCCTGTTCTAGTCTAGAAGGTTAGATGTATAGTAGTACCCCACCCTGTTCTAGTCTAGAAGGTTACATGTATAGTACTACTCCACCCTGTTCTAGTCTAGAAGGTTAGATGTATAGTAGTACCTCACCCTGTTCTAGTCTAGAAGGTTAGATATATACTCCACCCTGTTCTAGTCTAGAAGGTTAGATATATACTCCACCCTGTTCTAGTCTAGAAGGTTAGATGTATAGTAGTACCCCACCCTGTTCTAGTCTAGAAGGTTAGATGTATCCTCCACCCTGTTCTAGTCTAGAAGGTTAGATATATACTCCACCCTGTTCTAGTCTAGAAGGTTAGATGTATACCCCACCCTGATCTAGTCTAGAAGGTTAGATGTATCCTCCACCCTGTTCTAGTCTAGAAGGTTAGATGTATAGTACTACCCCACCCTGTTCTAGTCTAGAAGGTTAGATGTATCCTCCACCCTGTTCTAGTCTAGAAGGTTAGATGTATAGTACTACTCCACCCTGTTCTAGTCTAGAAGGTTAGATGTATAGTAGTAACCCACCCTGTTCTAGTCTAGAAGGTTAGATGTATAGTACTACCCCACCCTGTTCTAGTCTAGAAGGTTAGATGTATCCTCCACCCTGTTCTAGTCTAGAAGGTTAGATGTATTGTAGTACCCCACCCTGTTCTAGTCTAGAAGGTTAGATGTATACCCCACCCTGTTCTAGTCTAGAAGGTTAGATGTATACCCCACCCTGTTCTAGTCTAGAAGGTTAGATGTATTGTAGTACCCCACCCTGTTCTAGTCTAGAAGGTTAGATGTATACCCCACCCTGTTCTAGTCTAGAAGGTCAGATGTATCCTCCACCCTGTTCTAGTCTAGAAGGTTAGATGTATAGTAGTACCCCACCCTGTTCTAGTCTAGAAGGTTAGATGTATCCTCCACCCTGTTCTAGTCTAGAAGGTTAGATGTATACCCCACCCTGTTCTAGTCTAGAAGGTTAGATGTATAGTAGTACCCCACCCTGTTCTAGTCTCGAAGGTTAGATGTATACCCCACCCTGTTCTAGTCTAGAAGGTTAGATGTATAGTAGTACCCCACCCTGTTCTAGTCTAGAAGGTTAGATGTATAGTACTACCCCACCCTGTTCTAGTCTAGAAGGTTAGATGTATACCCCACCCTGATCTAGTCTAGAAGGTTAGATGTATACTCCACCCTGTTCTCGTCTAGAAGGTTAGATGTATTGTAGTACCCCACCCTGTTCTAGTCTAGAAGGTTAGATGTATAGTACTACCCCACCCTGTTCTAGTCTAGAAGGTTAGATGTATACCCCACCCTGATCTAGTCTAGAAGGTTAGATGTATCCTCCATCCTGTTCTAGTCTAGAAGGTTAGATGTATAGTACTACCCCACCCTGTTCTAGTCTAGAAGGTTACATGTATAGTAGTACCCCACCCTGTTCTAGTCTAGAAGGTTAGATGTATAGTAGTACCTCACCCTGTTCTAGTCTAGAAGGTTCGATGTATCCTCCACCCTGTTCTAGTCTAGAAGGTTAGATGTATCCTCCACACTGTTCTAGTCTAGAAGGTTAGATGAATAGTAGTACCTCACCCTGTTCTAGTCTAGAATGTTAGATGTATACCCCACCCTGTTCTAGTCTAGAATGTTAGATGTATCCTCCATCCTGTTCTAGTCTAGAAGGTTAGATGTATACTCCACCCTGTTCTAGTCTAGAAGGTTAGATATATACTCCACCCTGTTCTAGTCTAGAATGTTAGATGTATACCCCACCCTGTTCTAGTCTAGAAGGTTAGATGTATAGTAGTACCCCACCCTGTTCTAGTCTAGAAGGTTCGATGTATAGTACTACTCCACCCTGTTCTAGTCTAGAAGGTTAGATGTATAGTACTACCCCACCCTGTTCTAGTCTAGAAGGTTACATGTATAGTAGTACCCCACCCTGTTCTAGTCTAGAAGGTTAGATGTATTGTAGTACCCCACCCTGTTCTAGTCTAGAAGGTCAGATGAATAGTAGTACCTCACCCTGTTCTAGTCTAGAATGTTAGATGTATAGTACTACCCCACCCTGTTCTAGTCTAGAATGTTAGATGTATAGTACTACTCCACCCTGTTCTAGTCTAGAATGTTAGATGCATACCCCACCCTGTTCTAGTCTAGAAGGTTACATGTATAGTACTACTCCACCCTGTTCTAGTCTAGAAGGTTAGATGAATAGTAGTACCTCACCCTGTTCTAGTCTAGAATGTTAGATGTATACCCCACCCTGTTCTAGTCTAGAAGGTTAGATGTATAGTACTACCCCACCCTGTTCTAGTCTAGAATGTTAGATGTATACCCCACCCTGTTCTAGTCTAGAAGGTTAGATGTATTGTAGTACCCCACCCTGTTCTAGTCTAGAATGTTAGATGTATACCCCACCCTGTTCTAGTCTAGAAGGTTAGATGTATACTCCACCCTGTTCTAGTCTAGAAGGTTAGATGTATCCTCCACACTGTTCTAGTCTAGAAGGTTAGATGAATAGTAGTACCTCACCCTGTTCTAGTCTAGAATGTTAGATGTATACCCCACCCTGTTCTAGTCTAGAAGGTTAGATGTATTGTAGTACCCCACCCTGTTCTAGTCTAGAATGTTAGATGTATACCCCACCCTGTTCTAGTCTAGAAGGTTAGATGTATAGTAGTACCCCACCCTGTTCTAGTCTAGAAGGTTCGATGTATAGTACTACTCCACCCTGTTCTAGTCTAGAAGGTCAGATGTATACCCCACCCTGTTCTAGTCTAGAAGGTTAGATGTATACTCCACCCTGTTCTAGTCTAGAAGGTTAGATGTATACCCCACCCTGTTCTAGTCTAGAAGGTTAGATGTATACCCCACCCTGTTCTAGTCTAGAAGGTTAGATGTATAGTAGTACCCCACCCTGTTCTAGTCTAGAAGGTTCGATGTATAGTACTACTCCACCCTGTTCTAGTCTAGAAGGTCAGATGTATCCTCCACCCTGTTCTAGTCTAGAAGGTTAGATGTATAGTAGTACCCAACCCTGTTCTAGTCTAGAAGGTTAGATGTATCCTCCACCCTGTTCTAGTCTAGAAGGTTAGATGTATCCTCCACCCTGTTCTAGTCTAGAAGGTTAGATATGTACTCCACCCTGTTCTAGTCTAGAAGGTTAGATGTATACTCCACCCTGTTCTAGTCTAGAAGGTTAGATGTATACCCCACCCTGTTCTAGTCTAGAAGGTTAGATGTATAGTAGTACCCCACCCTGTTCTAGTCTAGAAGGTCAGATGTATAGTAGTACCCCACCCTGTTCTAGTCTAGAAGGTTAGATATATACTCCACCCTGTTCTAGTCTAGAAGGTTAGATGTATAGTAGTACCCCACCCTGTTCTAGTCTAGAAGGTTAGATGTATACTCCACCCTGTTCTAGTCTAGAAGGTTAGATGTATACCCCACCCTGTTCTAGTCTAGAAGGTTAGATGTATACTCCACCCTGTTCTAGTCTAGAAGGTTAGATGTATAGTACTACTCCACCCTGTTCTAGTCTAGAAGGTTAGATGTATCCTCCACCCTGTTCTAGTCTAGAAGGTTAGATATGTACTCCACCCTGTTCTAGTCTAGAAGGTTAGATGTATACTCCACCCTGTTCTAGTCTAGAAGGTTAGATGTGTACTCCAAACTTTTCTAGTCTAGAAGGTTAGACATCTGTCTAACAAAGATATCTGAGGAGTATAGCAGTTTCACATTGAAACAAAGAGAAATATCTTGCTATGTTTAAATGACTTCCTTGATTGGACAGAGAGCGAGAGAGAGAGAGAGTGAAAGAGTGAAAGAGAGAGAAAGAGCTTTGGCAAGCGCTAGTCCACCAGGCAGGCAAAGTCCCCCACTCTCCCCAAAAAACAGTGCTTCTGTACAATTTACGAGGGCTGCTGTTTCTAATCCACAGTTGTAGGAACATGACCAATTAATTCCACCCACCCGGGCCCGGAATTCCTGCTCAAACCTCAGGAGACATGCTAGCGCGTAATGGAATAAAAACGCTGGCAATTGGTGAGAGTGGTTTGAACCCAGAAATCCCTAGCAGGCCTGAGATACCGACTCATAAAGGTACGCTTGAAAAGAAGGGGAGGAGAGAGAAATGCGCCTTTGGTGCAAATTATTGTAGTAATGGGCCACCAGCTTTCTGCAGCCGTAAACAATTTGCTGCACCAGTTGTTGTCAGTGGCAGTGAGAGAGGGGGTCTCCTTTTCCTAACCTGGAGAGACTGAGGCAGCAGAGAGAAGGAGCTAGTGCTGCTGATAAACACTCCCCAGACAGAGGAGAGCTTTCCTGTGACGTCCGTGATTGACTGTAGATGCTACTACTTACGTCTCGTGTTTGAGCCGTTGAATTGCGGCTCTACTTTGGTTCTATACTGACGCTTTGCTTGTTTGATTGCCTTGCGGAGGGAATAGCTGCACTGTTTGTATTCGGTCATGTGTCCAGTTCACCTTGCCATGATTGCAAGGGGTGGTTCAAGCTTTCAGTTTTGCCCGAATGCTGCCATCAATCCACAGTTTCTGGTTAGGAAATGATTTAATAGTCACAGTGGGTACGACATCTCTGATGCACTTGCTAATAAACTCGCTCACCGAGTCAGCGAATACATCAATGTTGTTGTCTGAGGCTATTCCGGAACATATCCCAGTTCACGTGATTGAAGCAATCCTAAAGCGTGGAATCCGACTGGTCAGACAAGCGTTGGACAGACCTGAGCATGGGCTTTTCCTGTTTTAGTTTCTGTCTATAGGCTGGGAGCAACAAAATGGAGTCATGGTCAGATTTGCAGAGGCAAGGCGGGGGAGGGCTTTGTATGCATCGCGGAAGTTAGAGTACCAATAATCCAGAATGCTAGCAGCCCGTGTCGCGCATTCGATATGCTGATAGAATTTATGAAGTCTTGTTCTCAGTTTAGCTTTGTTAAAATTCCTGGCTACAGTAAATGCAGCCTCGGGATGTATGGTTTCCAGTTTATATAGAGTCCAGTGAAGTTCTTTCAGGGCCGAAAGTGTATCTGCTTGGAGGGGTGGGTGGTGGGGTATACACGTCTGTGACTATAATCTAAGAGAATTCTCTTGGAAGATAATGCGGTCTGGCTATAGGGCAGTTTGGGCAAATGCCAAATGGGCTGGTCCTGCTTTAAACTAGTAGGCCTGTCAAAAAAAAAGTTGTTGCACAAAATTATAATTATTTGGCTAATAATGTGGGCCTCAAGGGGAAACAATGGGCCGGTGTGTTAGAAATGCCTGGGCTTATTTCTGGTCCTGGTCTGTCCCTGGTGGCAGCGTGGGATCTCTCCTTCTTGCAGGTTTCCAGGAGTTATAGAAGATGAAGGCACTGCCAACAGTTTACTCTATACCAGTTGCAGCTACTATTTCCTCAAATCTCAGTATTTGTCAGAAGGAATTTCATAGCAAACGGTTAAGCTTGATACCTTTTTCCCTCCCTTTCTCTTCCACTCTCAACACATTGGACTTTCAGAGGGGATACCCGCCCGAAGTTTTCCCTGTGGGATATTAGAGTTTTCTGAATATTTAAAGAATTGACCCATTCCCCTATAACTTTTGTAATACTTTGCATAGTCACCACTCATTTAGGTGTCCCGTGCTGTCAATGGGCTAAGGTGAGGGAAATGTGTTGTTGTTCTGCTGCTGCTGGTTGATTGGTTGATTAGACAGATGTCAGGAAGAGTCATAGTAAGTGTCCACAGTGTTCTCTCTCTCTCTCTCTCTCTCTCTCTCTCTCTCTCTCTCTCTCTCTCTCTCTCTCTCTCTCTCTCTCTCTCTCTCTCTCTCTCTCCTTCTATCACATTCCGGCCAGCATCCACGCCATTCCCTTTCCTGAGGTTATTACAGGTGGGCTGTCAGAAAAAGCCCCACTACTCTGTCGCTGAGTGGGGGTTGACAACGTCCCCGAAACATCCTTCAGCCTTCTCCTTCGCCGATAGGACATTTCAAAATGTCAACACTTCTCACTAAGCACTGAAAATGGAAGAAAGCATTCATTGTACAAATACTTTATTAAATACTTGTTTTAACTGCCTGCCTCACATCATATTATTTGAATGTGACCCTTTAAGAAATGTCCTGCATCAGGCAACAACAAAAAAACGGTTGATGGTCCTGGAGGGAGAACTTGAGTAAATACAATGGGGGAATTTCACTTGACATGTGGAGTGATGATTATCGAAAAATAGGCACATTGGGCTTTTGGTTTCTCTCTCTCTAAAAATGGGGGAAAAGTAAGGAACTTGTCGGTCGACCCTGCATTAAAGACCAAAATTGGTTAAAGAAAATCGTGATTCATAAAAATATATACCGATTCCATGGCACATAGTTTATGAATTAAGAAGCAATTTTCCGTTTATTATAACTGACTGCAGGCCTAAAAGGTTTAACCTTCTAAATTAATGATTATATTGAAGATATACTGAAGCTGCCTCCTAATGTGTTCCGAAAGCCAATTTGTTAACCAACGATTATTATTATTACTGAATGGGGTCTTGGTAAATCAATCCGATTTTTATTTGGAAATGTTAAAATTATTTTGCTCTTCACTTGCAGTCACTTAGTAGTTTAGGATTACAGTACTCTCGACCAGTGCCTCAGTACTCCGTTGTACAGCGCCATATTGTTCTAACTGAAGCCCGTGATTGTAAAATGAATCAGCTGATGCATTGGTCCAGAGCCAGGTGGTATTGGCAGAGAGTCACGTCATTGGCAGAGAGTCAGGCGGAGAATGACGCGTTGAAGAGAGTGAGGAATGACATGGAGTCACAATCCATGCCAGGCACACCTGTGAGCTCTGGAACTCCACCTCCTGTTTGTGGACTCTGCAAACAACGTGTCCTTGATGAAAATACCTGTCTAAATACCTTCTCTGTGTCACCCACACGCACTTTAAACATTTGGATAATAAAGCATTTAAAGGCCGACATTGGTTTATTTTAATACTTCTGACATACAAAATTCTAACTCCACCCATAACCATTGGTCTTTTAAACATGCCCAGGAGGCATGGATTATTATAACCTACCTCAGGCCTAAACGTTATGGGAGCAAAGTTTCTATGATGGGCTATTAGCAGGACAATAGACTTCAATCTTTACAAAAAAAGTTTTGACTAAGTTTTACATTTCTAACTAGAAACAGCCATTTTCCAGCCAAAGAAAGGAGTCACAAAAAATATAAATGAATAAAATGAGGTTAAGGTTAGTGATAAAATGAATCACTAACCTTTGATGATCTTCATCAGATGGCACTCATAGGACTTCATGTTACACAATAAAAAAAATCGATAAAGTTCATATTTATATCCAAAAATCTCAGTTTACATTGGCGCGTTATGTTCAGTAATGTTTTGCCTCCAAAACATCCAGTGATTTTGCAGAGAGACACATCAATTTACAGGAATACTCATCATAAACGTTGATGAAAGACACAAGTGTTGTGCATAGAATGAAAGATATACTTCTCCTTAATAAAACCGCTGTGTCAGATTTCAAAAAAGCTTTACGGCAAAAGCACACCATGCGATAATCTGAGTACAGCGCTCAGCCACCATACAGATACCCACCATGTTGTGGAGTCAAATAAAGTCAGAAATAGCATTATAAATATTCACTTACCTTTGATGATCTTCATCGGAATGCACTTCCAGGAATCCCAGTTCCACAATAAATGCTTTTTGTTCGCGTGTTTAGTCCAGTAATCCAAATGCACAAGGCGCAAGCACCAAGTCCAGACGAAAAGTTTAATAAGTTATATTACAGTTTGTAGACACATGTCAAACGATGTATAGAATCAATCTTTAGGATGTTTTTATCATAAATCTTCAATAATGTTTCAACCAGACAATTCCTTTGTCTTTAGAAATGAAAAGGAACAGAGCTCGTGCTCAAGGCCGCGCGCGTGACTAAACTAAAGGCTTTCAACCAGACCCCTGGTTCAAATAGCTCTTATTCACTCCCCTTTCACAGTACAAGTCTGAAACAATGCTCCAAAGACTGTTGACATCTAGTGGAAGCCTTAGGAAGTGCAATCGGACCAAATTTTCACTCCATGTTGGATAGGCAATCACTTGAAAAACTACAAACCTCAGATTTCCCACTTCCTAGTTGGATTTTTCTGTTGAGTTCTGTTGAACTCATAGACATCATTCAAACAGTTTTACAAACTTCAGAGTGTTTTCTATCCCAATCTATTAATAATATGCATATCTTAGCTTCTGGGCCTGAGTAGCAGGCAGTTTACTCTGGGCATGCTTTTCATCCAAACGTGGAAATAGCGTCTCCCAGCCATAAGAATTAATCTACTACTATACAAGGACATTTTATTGGTCTGCCAGTATTTTCATTTAGAGATTCCTTTGATGTTTCCTTTTATGTGTCCTACCAATTATTATTGGATTATTCACCATGGCAACCAATGAAATTAATTTCTTAGTTAGGTTGGCTTTTGTTGAGATCAGACTGTTTTCATTTGATATTTGTGTGTTTTTGACCAAATCAAAGTCAGAACAAAGACTTATTTCACGTTTATAATATTCCCGTTGCATATAGATGCTGTGTTTTTGGTTGATGGTCAATATTAAAAACAGTCAAAAGCATTTGTGAATTCAATC
>NC_068434.1:11445690-11480690 GCF_023373465.1 Oncorhynchus keta | reverse complement strand
TGGGGGATACATGTGTTTCTGTTTAAAGCCACATCAAAATCCCTGATTACCTCCATCAATACGTCACCTGCTAAGCTAATGAAGCAGCCCTTCTCAAATTACAGACCTGCTTTATGGCTTTTCTGCATCTGTTCAGCCCTCACTTCAGAGCCAGATATATAGCTCTACACTCTTAGAAAAAAAGGTGCTATCTAGAACCTAAAAGGGTTCTTCGACTGTCCCCATCGTAGAACCCTTTGAAGAACCCTTTTTTGGTTCTAGGTAGAACCCTTTTGGTTCCAGGGAGAACCCTTTTTCGTTCCAGGGAGAACCCTTTCCACAGAGGGTCCTACCTGGAACCCAAAAGGGTTCTCCCTGGAACCAAAGGGGTTCTACCTAGAACCAAAAAGGATTCTTCAAAGGGTTCTCCTATGGGGACAGCCGAAGAACCCTTTTGGAACCCTTTTTTTCTTATTGTAGCTAGCCTAACTGGAGGTCTGTTTGTGGTCGGGTCAAGAAAGAAAACAATCTATTCTCCAGTCTCTTCCCGATGTTGTTTTTAACTTTTAAGGTTAGGAGGCCCAGTGAGTGAATCAAAAAGGAAATGTCCATCCTTATTTCGTGTACGGTTTAAAGCAGGATTTGTGTGCTTGTGTTTCCCCCCCTTTCCCACACTAAAAGAGAGCAGGACATTCCCTCATAGCATGTAATTCACTTATATATCGTGAATATATCATTGGTGGCCATTATTCTCGTTTATTTTGCTTGGCCTCTTCAAGACCTTAACTGTCTAGCAGCACTGCTCCCCTTTGCCTTTCTTACAAAGAGAAAGATTACCTCAGTAATAAGAGAAACATGCATTGTAAACCCACACATTTGACTAAACACTTTGTTTTGAATTACTTTAAAGAAAACTAAAATGGTTCCCTGAAACGGGATAGTTCATTTGAGCACGTCAACTACCAAGTGCTCAGCTTTCTGATTTAGTCTGTTTTTTTCTTCTGTTTGGCACCAAATTAATATTATCTCAGTACTTGGTTGTCTCCTCCACACTCCAGCCTCCTTCCTCCTGGTACAGTAGCTCTGGTCAACTCTCTGTGTCGCTACCCATGGTGCAGCTCCAGAGGGGAGTGAGGAAGCTGTGTGGAAACGGACTGGAATGTAGTGTCTTAGTGAGGCACTGGGGGCCATGGAAGAGCCAGCTGGAGAATCACTCACAGAGCCTGCTGAGGACAGCCTGACCGGCTGATCCCTAAGTCACAGACTTCTGTGCTCCTCTATGTCTTTGTCTGCTTGTCTGTCTGCAGACATTACTTTTACGCTCGTTCGGTCTCTCAGTCAAACGATGCCTGTTTCTTACAGGGCTGGATCCATACTTTCTCAAGGATCCACCAATGACACAGTCGGGGGCGGCAGGGTAACCTAGTGGTTAGAGCGTTGGACTAGTAACCGGAAGGTTGCAAGTTCAAATCCCCGAGCTGACAAGGTACAAATCTCTCGTTCTGCCCCTGAACAGGGAGTTAACCCACTGTTCCTAGGCCGTCATTGAAAATAAGAATTTGTTCTTAACTGACTTGCCTAGTTATATAAAGGTAAAATAAGAAATACAATTGTTGTGCTGGATCCATACTTTGCTCGCTGTTATTGATTTGTCTTCAACTCCAGCGAAGCACTACCGATATCAGTCTTTTCTGTGCTGTCCATCTCATCCATAATGGATGAATAATGAAATCATGAACAGTAACTTCCATGGATTTAAATAGGCATAAACTAGTCAGCACCAGCTGCCCCCCGGCTAGCTGTACTGTACAGTACGTCAACTACTAAAGAGCTTTAAACACAAGAATAATGCAACATATCAGGCACTCACTTTTCCCTTTAGCCAATCAAAAGCACTATAAAGAGAACTGTCTTCAAACCTCAAGGCAGTCTTTTGAAATCCATATAATAACTGTAATAACCCCTGTATGAAAGTCCCAGCGCTGCCATTCCCTGTGGTGTCATTCTCATGCAGTCAAGCCCTCCACTCCACATGCTCCTAACACACATACTGTACAGAACAGCTAGGGAAGTAGGTGTGAGAATAGAGGTCCCAGTGGACAGGCATTAGAATCCAGTGGCTTCCTCTCCGCTACGAACCATCTCAGATCCAACTCCAGTGACTTGAGCTTTGCTCGGGGACTGTCCACTTGCCCTTGTAAATGCTGCATTTGCCCTCTCTTTTCCTCCCTCGTTCACACATCTCTCTCTCTCTCTCTCTCTCTCTCTCTCTCTCTCTCTCTCTCTCTCTCTCTCTCTCTCTCTCTCTCTCTCTCTCTGTCTCTCTCTCTCTCTCTCTCTCTCTCTCTCTCTCTCTCTCTCTCTCTCTCTCTCTCTCTCTCTCTCTCTCTCTCTCTCTCTCTCTCTCTCTCTCTCTCTCTCTCTCTCTCTCTCTCTCTCTCTCTCTCTCTGTCTCTCTGTCTCTCTGTCTCTCTCTCTCTGTCTCTCTGTCTCTGCACAAAGAGGGGATAGAAAACCACGAGGACCAGAAACCTAAAGCAGGGCTTAAATACACAATAAAAAGATGGTGTCTCCAAAATGGCTGGCCTACATGCGTCATTGTGTGCTTGTGAGATGAGTCACCTGACTGTGGTGGACTACTGATCATGCTAAACTCCGGGCTGGATGAAATGTTCTCAATGAAATCGAGAAAACGTCTGTATTCTTTTTTCATCCTCTGTGGAGGCATTCTATAATCTCTCAATATACCAAGGGGCCTTGAGATGCCGCTGATTAGATATTGGTGTTCAGGTAGTCTCGGCTATAGGATTTTCCAGCTGTATCTACATTCCTTGTCTGTGAATAGAGATATGTGCATGCTGAATTTAAATTCTGTGTCGAGATCCCTGCTTGGTTTACTGCTACAGCAGTTTTAGCTTCTTGTCGGGAGGAGTTCAGTTTTGTTGACATTTCAGTAAATTGTAAAATGGATAATCCTAATAATCACATGAAGGATTCAGTGGGAGAAACACGAGAGTTCTGAAGCTGAGGCCAATAGGAAGGCATGAACAATACTACTGAACACGTACAATGGAGGGCGATTCATATTTTGTACTTCTGAGATACAATTTTTCCATGAGCCTTCTTTTCATGGTCCTTCGAGCCAGATAGATTGGACCTGGAATTTGATCATGATTGCACAATTAATGTTTTGTCTTTATTTCTCCCCTTCAGATCTCAGGAAAACATTTGACCAGGAGCCACTGGGGAAGGAGGTGTCACTGGAACAGGAAGTGCTTCTCCAGTGCCGCCCACCCGAGGGCATACCTGCTGCAGAGGTATTTATCAACTTCCTGTTTCCATCCTATTGGGACTCCACTGTAACGTTACCTAACGTTGTAGTAACGTTCACTGGGTTGGTGGGTTGGTCTCCTCTGCTGGTAGACATCAGTACTAAAGCGACAGAGATACTTTGTCATACAGATAAACTTGGACTGGATTGCACGCTACGTTACGTTCTACAGTATCTGGTAATCTCATCAAAGTTGTAATAATATTTTATCTCACATAAATACGAGAACGCTGCATTTTCTTACACCTTGGTGTTAGATAAGTGGACTTTGAACTGGGTTACACATGTGAGAGATTGAGAGCCTCCTCCTGCTGTGCTGAAGGACGTGTGGAGCTCTGGGACCAGGGCAGAGAAAGCGAGAGAGACAGAGACAGAGAGAAAAAGTTATCTCTGCCCCTGCTCTTTCTCTCTCTCTCTCTTCCTCCTTCACTCTGCACGGTTTATGACACAACAGTAACATTTTACAATCCACTCTCAGCACGCAATGCTCTCAGGCCTTATCCTGTTCACTTCTATAGGGCCATAAGAGTCTTAGGAATTCTCCTGCAGGAAAAATCAAGACAATAAATTGGTCGATTGGTTCGTTCAATTGAACAGAGAGGCTTTAGGTGGTCTGGTCTCTGCACCAGTTTCATATTTTTCCCCCTCCATTTTTACCTCATGCATTTTTCATTCATTTTAGCTGTCATAATGGGATCAACCTGCAAAAAAAGGATTGATGTCTCTGCTCTTGAGGCTAATAAGATTTATTGATCCTCTGTATTTAAGTCAAAATGCTATTGTCTCTCTTATTGGCTAGGCGGTGTGTTTGACCTGTGACCTCTGAACTCTGCCCTCTCCTTCTACTCAAAATTGATGGACAGGCCTGATGTTAAGTGTAATAACTTTTTTTAGGAGGTGCTAATATTAGTCGTGGTGGGTCAAGCCCGTGGACTCTTGTGAAAGTGTCGGGCTGCACCCCGAAACTTGAACCCTCGCAAATATGCCTATCAGCATTTCGTGACATACAACCTTGCCACTTAAGTCATTTAGCTCTGATCCAGAGCCACTTACAGGACGTAATGAGTGCATACATTCACTCATACAGGTCCCCGGCAGGAATCAAACCCACAACCCTAGCATTGCAAGCACCATGCCCTACCAACTGAGCCACATGGGACCGGTGACTTAATAGACACGTGATCAGAGATCCGGGACTGCCGCTCAGCCTAGGGCTTGATGCTAAATGCAGTACGAGACTTTGGCTGATGTCTGACTTAGCTCTGACTGACTTTGATGTTTGAAGGTGTCCTAAAATGGACACCGTACTAGTGTGAGCTGTTAAGGGGTCAAGTTCAAAACCATTGAAGAAAAAGATGTGTGGGCCATAACAGTAGAACTCAATATCTTGTGAGTTTGACTGGTATTGCTCTGAATCGTTCTGTCAATATATCACTTCTGAATGGCAATTGGGAAAGAATTTCAGGGTAGTTTGAAAAGTACAGACTCTTTTTGGACTTTGTTGCTGATGAAAGGCATGGTTCAACAGAGATTTGTGGGAGGTTAATATACAGACACACAGGCAAGGGTGCTGGGACTAGACTCTAGACTTTAGACATTGCAGCACTGTTGATTGTGTCTCAAAACTTCTAATTGGTGGAAAGACTGGTGCTGACCTGGAAAGACCAATTCAAGTCAATAGATTTCACATTGATGACTGGGCTGTGTCTGGGCTGGACTGGGCTGTGTCTGGGCTGGACTGGGCTATGCTGGGCTGTGTCTGGGCTGGGCTGGGCTATGCTGGGCTGGACTGGGCTGTGTCTGGGCTGGACTGGGCTGTGTCTGGGCTGGACTGGGCTGTGTCTGGGCTGGACTGGGCTGTGTCTGGGCTGGACTGGGCTGTGTCTGGGCTGGGCTGTGTTTGGGCTGGGCTGTGTCTGGGCTGTGTCTGGGCTGGACTGTGTTTGGGCTGGACTGGGCTGTGTCTGGGCTGGACTGGGCTGTGTCTGGGCTGGACTGGGCTGTGTCTGGGCTGGACTGTGTCAGGGGTGGGCTGGGCTGTGTCTGGGCTGGGCTGGGCTGGGCTGTGTCTGGGCTGGGCTCTGTCTGGTCTGGGCTGTGTCTGGGCTGGGCTGTGTCTGGGCTGTGCTGTGTCTGGGCTGGACTGGGCTGTGCTGGGCTGTGTCTGGGCTGGGCTGCGCTGTACTGTGTCTGGGCTGCGCTGGACTGTGTCTGGGCTGTGCTGGGCTGTGCTGTGTCTGGGCTGTGCTGTGAGTGAAAGACACAGCTGCAGTGGAATAAAGACATCAGACAGTGATGACAGGACAGCTCTCTTCTCCGTGCCTGAAATGCTCAGAAACCCTGTAGGACAGAGACCAGACCAGACCGGACCAGACCAGACCAGACCAGACTGCTGTACTGCAGCCTTACATCTTAGGGATATAGCACACTGGGTACACAGTGCAGCGACACATAAACAACCTTGTTAAATGACAATCCAAGCTTGAATGCGCACACACACGTACACACACACACACACACACACACACACACACACACACACACACACACACACACACACACACACACACACACACACACACACACACACACACACACACACACACACA
The DNA here is from genome assembly GCF_023373465.1 of Oncorhynchus keta. Taxonomy (NCBI): domain Eukaryota; kingdom Metazoa; phylum Chordata; class Actinopteri; order Salmoniformes; family Salmonidae; genus Oncorhynchus; species Oncorhynchus keta. The sequence goes on along the minus strand of NC_068434.1, from coordinate 11,474,771 downwards.
CACACACACACACACACACACACACACACACACACACACACACACACACACACTAAGAACAGTCATCTGCCTTCTCCAAGAAAGATTCTTGATGCCAGCCACTCTGAAGCAGATGACATTAGTCTGGTCATGTCAGAATGCATCAGTGATGTGGTATCTTCATACCCCCCGGGGATCCCTCTGTACGCCTTGTGTCTGGCCGCGGGTCAGGAAAAGACGGGTCATGTTGTTGGCTAATGTATCAGAGGATCAAGGCTCACTGATGCCCTGCAGGCTCTTTCGATGAAGTGCCCTGACTGGACTGGACTCACTGGACGGCGCCACCGAAGTGGCAATTTAAATCCAGTCAAACTAGAGTGTAGAGTGCGGCTGATGTCCTGTACTAGCTGAGTAGTGAGTGCCTTGGTGAGCGAGTTGTGTCCATGTCATAGTTTACTGTAACTAGGTCAAATGATTGTTATGGCAAGCTGGGATGGGGCGTATGTACTGTCACTGAGTTCATTTGGTTCTAGTGACATAGAGTATCAGGTAAGCACTCACATACTCTCTCCAAACTGTTGGCCGGGTGTAGACGTGAATACCGGCGAGGTCTTGCGTGGAGGTAGAAAATGTAGACCGGCTGGTGCCACGCCAGTGCCCAGAGTAATAGTAGTGTTGCCTTCCATGCGAAGCAGCATTGCAGCAGTTTGTGGTGTGAGGTAGCACTAAAAGCCCCAACCCCCCCTCCCCCCCTCACCTCTCTCTCCACCTAGCAGGGCCTTGTTGGCAGGCCCAGGATCCAGGCGATGCCCTCCCTGCGGGGTCTGGCAGCAGGGGCCCCGGCCCTCCTCCAGTCAGTCTCCCTGATTAGTGGTTAGCATTGGCTCCGTGACAACACAAGCCTCTCACAGTCTGGAATGCACAGCGATAATGTCTCTGTCAGCAAACTTAACGCCAGAGCAGCCGAGCTGGTGGCAAGTTTACATCACACCACCGGCGCTCTCCTTTCTCAATCCTAATTACGCAAAACAAAAATCATTTACATTGCATATAAGAGTACAATTGGTAGCACATTGCTAAAAAAGCAGTGGCTAAGTTTTGTTCCTTGTAGAAAGTGTTTTTCCACGAGGTCCTTGGCTACAGGCCAAGGTTCAGTGTTTTTAGATGTGTGCACAAAGGGTGCATCCTAAACAGTACACTATTTCTCTATGTAGTACACTGTGCACCAAACTCATTCATATAATGCACAGGGCCCAATATAATCCCCTGGAGATGCTGTAGTAAGCTGTGTGCTTTGGCTCGTTGGAGTGATTGTCAATGTTTTATCTGAAATCAAATCAAAGCTTTGTCAAAAAAACAAACAACAGTTACTAACATTATTATCTGAGATTATCAAGCAATCTCTTTTATTCCCGACCTCCTATGCAACAGTAATTCACAAATGGCTCCACTAGACGGCAGCTCTGTCCAGGCAGTGCAACATTTTGATGTTAAATGTATTGCGATATCAGAGGTTGTTTTTGCAAAAGCATTTCACATAATATGGGCGGCAGGGTAGCCTAGTGGTTAGAGCGTTGGACTAGAAACCGGAAGGTTGCGAGTTCAAACCCCCGAGCTGACAAGGTACAAATCTGTCGTTCTGCCCCTGAACAGGCAGTTAACCCACTGTTCCTAGGCCGTCATTGAAAATAAGAATTTGTTCTTAACTGACTTGCCTGGTTAAATAAAGGTTATAAAAAATATGCTTGCAATTAGAATGATACTGTAAACCTAACTAGACAATATTATTTCCAGTATTATCCTAATTCTAGGCAGATGTCTAAGCCTAACCTACCTGACACTATCACGTATGGTGACATGTTATAATACCTTCCCTGGTGAAGATGCTCCTAGATGCTGATCTTGGGTCAGTTTGGCATTCCCCCCACTATTGATTAAGGTTAAGACTGGGGAGGGGAAAGCTGTTCCTAGATCTGTGCCTAGGGGAAACTTCACCCCAGAGCACATTCAGTAACTGGTCATTCTGAATTAAAATGTGTTCTGAACTGAAAAGCTCCTCTGTTCCACTCTATCTCTCCCTGTTCCGTTCAGTGATTCTGTCTAGACTGGTAGATTCTAATCGTGCTCGCTGGACACTAACATGGCGCTAGCCAGTTTATGGCACTTATCTGATTCTAGAGATAGAGAGACAGCATTGCACACTCCAACAAAGAAACAAGCCCCAGACGTTTATTTTGGCCAGCACACATAGTAAAAAGGTTGTGCTTGTTTCTCTAGCCCTGGAAATGACTTAAAACAAAGATCTTCTTGACATGTCTCGTGGTTGAATAGTTTAAGGAAACTATCAATCAAATAATTCAACTGGAAGCTTTTTATTCCATGGTTACGTTTGACCAAAGCTCACTAATCGTCAGTGTCTGATATGTGCATATCCCCTGGAGAGAGAGGGCAGGGTATAGGCAGAGCATTATACGGTGCTTTAATTGTGTTTGGTTTGAGAACTAAGATGTAGCGTTATGTTTTCCTTTGTGGTGCAGAGGGTAAGTTCGTGAGTGGCTCCTTGAGCTAGAAGGGAGCAGGGATGGATAATGATAGAGTTTGATTGGGCATCCCCCCCCCATTGAGAACCTCCCCATTCATTACCTCTGGAAGAGCTGTGAAAGACTGCGATTCAAATGTACTAGCTACAAAATGTCTCCTGACGTTTTTATTTTCATGTTTCCTCTCTCTCACTGCCCCTCAAATCTTTGGGCATTGTTCTTAGATAAAGATGGGGTGAGGGGTGACATAGTATTATGGACTACAGAGGAGCCGGTTGCCACGGAAGCAGACTGAGGCAGTTACTCAGGGTTTCCGGGATCCTGCCAGGTTGTCATGGACGACAGGCAAAGGGGATGCCTAGTCAGTTGCACAACTGAATGCATTCAACTGCATTTAACCCAACCCCTCTGAATCAAGAGAGGTGTAGGGGGGCTGCCTTAATCGACATCCACGGTGCCTGGGGAGCAGTTGTTTTTGGGGGTTAACTGTCTTTAACTGACCTTTCGGTTACTGGCCCAACGCTCCGCTACCTGCCGCCCCATGGGACCACTATTGCATGGAGGAGGCAACCCTGCAAAGACAAAGGCCTGCATTAAATAACACTATGCATTATAGAACAAACGATGTGCGTTTGTCCCAGAAACTATATTCATAAGCTTCAAAAAACGCCTACATTTAAAATAAAATATATATATATATATATCATATTGCTAAGCAACTACAATACATATGGTTGTCATCAGAGAGTGAAAATACCATGGATTGTCACATGATATGCTCCATCAAAACCAAGTGGCTCGTCTTCAATGTTCCCTGTGTTCAGTATGTGTTAATCCATACACACGGTGAACGCCTGAACTAAACAGAGAAGAGAATATCGCTATGGTTCATCCTGCTCATTTCAGTCAGCACGCTCTGGGGTGACGTTTCCCCTAGGTACAGATCTAGGATCAGCTTCCCCTCCCCCAATCTGAACCTTAACCATTAGTGGGGATAATGCAAAACTGACCCAAGATCATTGTCAGTCAGCACTGCAGTGGGAGGTACCACTCTAGTTCATTGTCTGGTAGTTAGTTCATTACACTGGCCAGGCCAGAGCTTGAGGAACCCAGCAGATGTTTATATACTCAGAGAAGATGCTCCAGACCCCGTAAGCACAGAGGAAGCCATGGTGTTCATACCATCTGGCTGTCTATCTATCTGTTAGTCTGCTTTCCTAGCCTCTTACCCCCAAGTACAGACATTCTGCGTCAACTCAACCATCTGTCTGTTAGTCTGCTTTCCTAGCCCCTTACCCCCAAGTACAGACAGTCTGTGTCAACTCAACCACCTGGCTGTCCATCTGTCTGTTAGTCTGCTTTCCTAGCCCCTTTCCCCCAAGTACAGACAGTCTGTGTCAACTCAACCACCTGGCTGTCTATCTGTTAGTCTGCTTTCCTAGCCTCTTACCCCCAAGTACAGACATTCTGCGTCAACTCAACCATCTGTCTGTTAGTCTGCTTTCCTAGCCCCTTACCACCAAGTACAGACAGTCTGTGTCAACTCAACCACCTGGCTGTCTATCTGTTAGTCTGCTTTCCTAGCCTCTTACCCCCAAGTAGACAGTCTGCATCAACTCAACCATCTATCTCTATACCTGTCTGTTAGTCTGCTTTCCTAGCCCCTTACCCCCAAGTACAGACAGTCTGCGTCAACTCAACCATCTGTCTGTTAGTCTGCTTTCCTAGCCCCTTACCCCCAAGTACAGACAGTCTGGGTCAACTCAACCATCTGTCTGTTAGTCTGCTTTCCTAGCCCCTTACCCCCAAGTACAGACAGTCTGGGTCAACTCAACCATCTGTCTGTTAGTCTGCTTTCCTAGCCTCTTACCCCCAAGTACAGTCAGTCTGCGTCGACTCAACCATCTGCCCGTGGGATTTCCAGCAGCACTGACATTTTTAATTAAGTCACTGAAAGGTTGAATAAAGTTGTTTCTCACACATAAATAAAGACCAGGCTTGGTCTGGCTGTCTGCAGAAGCCATCAGCACAGGATGTGTGTGATCCATCTTTATGTGTTGAAGGGGACTGGTGTGGTGTCTGTCCTGCGCTGATGGCATCTGCAGACAGATAGATAGACAGAGAGACAGGCAGATAAATGGACAAATGGACAGATAGATAGGCAGACAGACAGGCAGGTAGACAGACAGGCAGATAAATGGACATATGGACAGATAGATAGGCAGACAGACAGGCAGGCAGGCAGACAGGCAGATAAATGGACAGATGGACAGATAGATAGGCAGACAGACAGGCAGGCAGACAGACAGGCAGATAAATGGACATATGGACAGATAGATAGGCAGACAGACAGGCAGGCAGGCAGACAGGCAGATAAATGGACAGATGGACAGATAGATAGGCAGACAGACAGGCAGATAAATGGACATATGGACAGATAGATAGGCAGACAGACAGGCAGGCATACAGACAGGCAGATAAATGGACAGATAGATAGGCAGACAGACAGGCAGGCAGACAGACAGGCAGATAAATGGACATATGGACAGGTAGATAGGCAGACAGACAGGCAGATAAATGGACAGATGGACAGATAGATAGGCAGACAAACAGGCAGGCAGACAGACAGACAGGCAGATAAATGGACAGATAGATAGGCAGGCAGACAGACAGACAGGCAGATAAATGGACAGATAGATAGGCAGGCAGACAGACAGGCAGACAGACAGACAGGCAGATAAATGGACAGATAGATAGGCAGGCAGACAGACAGGCAGACAGACAGACAGGCAGATAAATGGACAGATAGATAGGCAGGCAGACAGACAGGCAGACAGACAGACAGGCAGATAAATGGACAGATAGATAGGCAGGCAGAAAACACCCGTCAACACATAAAGACCTTCCGAGATGGATCGCACACACAAAAACATTCTCTCTGAATCCAACACGGCAACACTTCCTGAGCACATTCTCTCTGAATCCAACACGGCAACACTTCCTGAGCACTTGAAACTCAAAGGGTCCTTGGTTCGATTGCCGCTGGGGTCACATATAAAATACAGTAAGCTCCAAAAGTATTGGGACAGTGATAAATTGTTTGTTGTTTTGGCTCTGTACTCCAGCACTTTGGATTTGAAATGATACAATGACTATGAGGTTAAAGTGCCGACTGTAAGGTTTCATTTCAGTCGCTTTGGATGACAGGGTCCTGCTAAATAGCATACATTATTAGTATGACTTCCTAACCTGCCAAACAGGCAATATGAGTGTTGTATTGTTCTGACCAAGCCATGGAAAACAGATATGTTGTGGAGTTTTTTAACAGTTTAGTTTTCGAGAGTCAATTAAATAGGATTACCGTCAGCCCAATTAATTCAAAGCTTAACACGCTTTAATGCTAATGCGGTGTCAACAGCTCCCTCTCTCGTAGCAAGTCAGCTGCAATATAGACACCTATTTTAATATAATTTCAAAGAGTAGTTTCCACCTAATATGTTACGCAAAATGTTGTTTTATCTGCAGTACTTCAGATATAATGGTGTGCTTATTAGCTGCATGCTGTCGTCAGCCTCAGTCGAATGCCTTCCCCCGGACCGAAAGGCTGAAGTGGAAGCACACAGCGGCCATTTCGTCCTGTTAGGTCCCCCGGTGAACACAGAAATGATCTCTCTCTCTCTCTCTCTCTCTCTCTCTCTCTGCTGCCCTCTTTCTCTCTCTCTCTCTCTCTCTCTCTCTCTCTCTCTCTCTCTCTCTCTCTCTCTCTCTCTCTCTCTCTCTCTCTCTCTCTCTCTCCTCCCTCCCTCCCCCTCCCTCTGTCTTTGCTGCCCTCTCTCACTCTTTCTTCTCTCTCTCTCTCTCTCTCTCTCTCTCTCTCTCTCTCTTCTCTCTCTCTCTCTCTCTCTCTCTCTCCCTCCCTCCCTCCCTCTGTCTTTGCTGCCCTCTCTCACTCTTTCTTCTCTCTCTCTCTCTCTCTCTCTCTCTCTCTCTCTCTCTCTCTCTCTCTCCTCCCTCCTCCCTCCCTCTGTCTTTGCTGCCCTCTCTCACTCTTTCTTCTCTCTCTCTCTCTCTCTCTCTCTCTCTCTCTCTCTCTCTCTCTCTCTCCCTCCCTCCCTCCCTCCCTCCCTCCCTCCATCCCTCTGTCTTTGCTGCCCTCTCTCACTCTTTCTTCTCTCTCTCTCTCTCTATTTCTCTCACTGCCTCCCTCAGCCTCTGTTGCAGCAGCATGGTGCAGGACTGGAGAAGAATAGTGTTGGATGTTAAAGTACTTTAAGAGTATGTGAGTTCAGCAGTAAGCCAGTGTTCAATATGGAGAACCTCGCCATAAAAAAAATCATTCCCGCAGCGACCCCAAACCAGAGGGCTGGCCCTGAATGTCTCCACCTGTCAATCATCTCAACATTTGAGTGTGTTTGGATGTTCTCCCTCTCTTCCTCAATCCCTGCCTCTCTTCCTCCCTCCCTCCAGGCCAGTGATGACACGGCGGGGCGAGCCTAATGGATTCCCTCACAGTGAAGGGAAAGGGGGGTACAGAGTCAGCTGTCGTCCACATGTAACCCGACCCCTCTGAACCAGAACTTTACCTGTGTTAGTATCAGTAGTTCTGCCTTGCTCTGGAGAAAGACAGTTATATTAACAGTTTTACACTTGTGACATTGCAACATTATGGACTAAACATTCAAATCCCGTTGCTGCAGGTTTATTGCAGGATAATGCCTTGGGTCAGTTAGGTGAATAGCAGGATAATGCCTTGGGTCAGTTAGGTGAATAATAGGATAATGCCTTGGACCAGTTAGCTGAATAACATGATAATGCCTTGGACCAGTTAGATGAATAACAGGATAATGCCTTGGGCCAGTTAGGTGAATGAGAGGATAATGTATTGGGCCCGTTAGGTGAATAACAGGATAATGCATTGGGCCAGTTAGGTGAATGAGAGGATAATGTCTTGGGCCAGTTATTTGAATAACAGGATAATGCCTTTGACCAGTTAGGTGAATAACAGGATAATGCCTTGGGCCCGTTAGGTGAATAACAGGATAATGCCTTGGACCTATTGGTGAATAACAGGATCATGTCTTGGGCCAGTTAGGTGAATAACAGGATAATGTCTTGGGCCAGTTATTTGAATAACAGGATAATGCCTTTGACCAGTTAGGTGAATAACAGGATAATGCCTTGGGCCCGTTAGGTGAATAACAGGATAATGCCTTGGACCTATTGGTGAATAACAGGATCATGTCTTGGGCCAGTTAGGTGAATAACAGGATAATGTCTTGGGCCAGTTAGGTGAATAACAGGATAATGCCTTGGACCAGTTAGATGAATAACAGGATAATGCCTTGGACCAGCAAGATGAATAACAGGATAATGCCTTGGACCAGTTAGGTAAATGAGAGGATAATGTCTTGGGCCAGTTAGGGGAATGAGAGGATAATGTCTTGGGCCAGTTAGGTAAATAACAGGATAATGCCATGGGTCTGTTAGGTGAATAACAGGATAATGCCTTGGGCCAGTTAGGTGAATGAGACGATAATGCCTTGGACCTGTTAGGTGAATAACAGGATAATGCCTTGGACCAGTTAGGTGAATAACATGATAATGCCTTGGGCCGGTTAGGAGAATAACAGGATAATGCCTTGGGCCAGTTAGGTGAATAACAGGATAATGCCTTGGGCCAGTTAGGTGAATAACAGGATAATGCCTTGGACCTATTGGTGAATAACAGGATCATGTATTGGGCCAGTTAGGTGAATAACAGGATAATGTCTTGGGCCAGTTAGGTGAATGAGAGTATAATGCCTTGGACCAGTTAGGTGAATAACAGGATAATGCCTTGGACCAGTTAGGTGAATAACAGGATAATGCCTTGGACCAGTTAGGTGAATAACAGGATAATGCCTTGGGCCAGTTAGGTGAATAACAGGATAATGTCTTGGGCCAGTTAGGTGAATGAGAGGATAATGTCTTGGGCCAGTTAGATGAATAGCAGGATAATGCCTAAGGCCAGTTAGGTGAATGAGACTTGATTGGAATGGTGTGCTGTCTGTGTCGTTCACCTACAGTATAGGTTCTTTATGGTGTGAGAAACTCAGGCAGGCACGTGGATGGCATGATGACCCTGCCAGTCTGGCCAACCTTGGCTGGTAGAGTGGGCACTGGGCAGGGAAGTCCCTAACAGCAGGCCCCTGGTTAGTGTAATCACATCCCCAGTATGGGACAATGCACACATGGAGTACCAACACACACACACGCACGCACGCACGCACGCACGCACGCACGCACGCACGCACACACACACACACACACACACACACACACACACACACACACACACACACACACACACACACACACACACACACACATCAATCAATTCATCATTGCCCAAGCACACTCCTGTGTGTGTATGTGTGTGTGCTTATATTGCATGTTTCCGACTTTGTCCCAAATCACCGCTAGTCACAGTGTTGATTATAGTCACAGTGTTGATTATAGTCACATTGTTGATTAAAGTCACAGTGTTGATTATAGTCACAGCGTTGATTATAGTCACAGCGTTGATTATAGTCACAGTGTTGATTATAGTCACAGCGTTGATTATAGTCACAGCGTTGATTATAGTCACAGCGTTGATTATAGTCACAGTGTTGATTATAGTCACAGCGTTGATTATAGTCACTGCATTGATTATAGGCATATCGTTGATTATAGTCACAGCGTTGATTATAGTCACAGCGTTGATTATAGTCACAGCGTTGATTATAGTCACAGCGTTGATTATAGTCACAGCATTGATTATAGTCACATTGTTGATTATAGTCACAGTGTTGATTATAGTCACAGCATTGATTATAGTCACAGCGTCGATTATAGTCACAGCGTTGATTATAGTCACAGCGTTGATTATAGTCACAGCGTTGATTATAGTCACAGCGTTGATTATAGTCACAGCGTTGATTATAGTCACAGCGTTGATTATAGTCACAGCGTTGATTATAGTCACAGCGTTGATTATAGTCACAGCGTTGATTATAGTCACAGCGTTGATTATAGTCACAGCGTTGACTATAGCGACTGCATGTTGAATGCAGGGAATACTCTCCCACTGGGAAGCCAAGTAGACATCTTTATTTAACAAGGACCTTCGGGTCTTTGATGTCAACATAAAAGGATCATTCTGGCCAGTGGTCAAATAGTAATCAGATCATTTTGCTCCTTTCTGAAACATGGTTTAACTTCTTTATGTAGATTCACTCTGACATTGAATATGAGAGAGACAATGTACCTTTTGAGACTGTAACAACTATGAGAGAGACAATGTACCTTTTGAGACTGTAACAACTATGAGAGAGACAATGTACCTTTTGAGACTGTAACAACTATGAGAGAGACAATGTACCTTTTGAGACTGTAACAACTAAAAACATTATGAAGCTATAATTGGCCATTACAACGGAACCTGTCAGAACTGCAACTGACAGCAAGACAATCTGCGTGGATGGGAGTCCTCAAAGCTGTTAAAATAATGTGTCTGAGGGAATAAGAGACATCTCTCATCTCAGACAAACTCTTTGATCAATTATAAACCTTTGGAAGTGAATTTAAGGAAGCAAACTACATGTTTGGAGTGTTACCATTGCCTTCAGCAGTAAGTCATTCTTCCCCTTCCCTACTCTTGTTTTTCTAACTCACACACTCACACGCCCACACACACACACACACACTCACACACACACACACACTCACACTCTCACACACACACACACACACACACACACACACACACACACACACACACACACACACACACACACACACACACACACACACACACACACACACACACACACACACACACACACACACACACACACACACACACACATATTTGCGGGCCTCCAGATTAAATTTCTATGAACTTTCCTTGATTGACTTTGAACGTAATGATTAGTCCCGTAATGGCCTTTGTTACTTGGTGTAATGAATGGCTTGATTAGTATTCTCCTTAGATGAATGAGGAAGATGAGACATGTGGAGGCTGAGTGGGTCTTGTGTCACTGGTCCTGTGGGTCCCTCACCCTCCCTGTGTTTATTTCCTGGAGCCAATTGTCTTTCAGTGTCAGGGAAGCGTCTGCGTCCCAAAAAAGCACCCTAATAACCAAAATAGAGCTCTGGTCACATGTAGTGCACTATGTATGGAATGAGGACGCAGCCATAAGCAGGAGACACAGAGCCACGGCGTATATATTATCTATTTTATTAGACCGTCCTCTCTCTCTCTCTCTCTCTCTCTCTCTCTCTCTCTCTCTCTCTCTCTCTCTCTCTCTCTCTCTCTCTCTCTGTCTCTGTCTCTCTCTGTCTCTCTCTCTCTCTCTCTCTCTCTCTCTGTCTCTCTCTCTGTCTCTCTCTCTGTCTCTGTCTCTGTCTCTGTCTCTCTCTCTCTCTCTCTCTCTCTCTCTCTCTCTCTCTCTCTCTCTCTCTCTGTCTCTGTCTCTGTCTCTGTCTCTGTCTCTCCCTCTCTCTCTCTCTCTCTCTCTCTCTCTCTCTCTCTCTCTCTCTCTCTCTCTCTCTCTCTCTCTCTCTCTCTCTCTCTCTCTCTCTCTCTCTCTCTCTCTCTCTCTCTCTCTCTCTCTCTCTCTCTCTCTCTCTCTCTCTCTCTCTCTCTCTCTCTCTCTCTCTCTCTCTCTCTCTCTCTCTCTCTCTCTCTCTCTTTGATCTCCCATTCTTTCTCCACTGTTCCTGCTGACAGGCCATCTCGCGCTCTTGAAGCCTGGGCTGACATGTGGCAATTTCCCCCCTGTTAATGACAACAAATGTGCCAATTATGTTAATGACTCTCCCGATGCCAATCAGTCAATAATGAGCACCACAACCACATCTGTCTGGGGAGGAGTAGAGGCCTTGTGTCTGAGAGGAGGAGGAGGGGGGGGTCTGGTTTGTGTGTCTATGTTTTTGTGTCCATCTGTGTTAGGGACGAGTTTGAAGGGGTGGTAGAGGTGGAGGATGGTAGAGGTGGAGGGTGGTAGAGATGGAGGATGGTAGAGGTGGAGGGTGGTAGAGGTGGAGGTTGGTAGAGGTGGAGGGTGGTAGAGATGGAGGATGGTAGAGGTGGAGGGTGGAGGAGGTGGAGGTTGGTAGAGGTGGAGGGTGGTAGAGATGGAGGATGGTAGAGGTGGAGGGTGGTAGAGGTGGAGGTTGGTAGAGGTGGAGGGTGGTAGAGATGGAGGATGGTAGAGGTGGAGGGTGGTAGAGGTGGAAGTTGGTAGAGGTGGAGGGTGGTAGAGGTGGAGGATGGTAGAGGTGGAGGGTGGTAGAGGTGGAGGGTGGTAGAAGTGGAGGGAGTGTGGTAGAGGCGGAGGGAGGGTGGTAGAGGTGGAGGGAGGGTGTTAGAGGTGGTAGAGGTGGAGGGAGGGTGGTAGAGGTGGAGGGTGGTAGAAGTGGAGGGAGGGTGGTAGAGGTGGAGGGAGGGTGGTAGAGGTGGAGGGAGGGTGGTAGAGGTGGAGGGAGGGTGTTAGAGGTGGAGGGAGGGTGGTAGAGGTGGAGGGTGGTAGAGGTGGAGGGTGGTAGAAGTGGAGGGAGGGTGGTAGAGGTGGAGGCGGGTGGTAGAGGTGGAGGGAGGGTGGTAGAGGTGGAGGGCGGGTGGTAGAGGTGGAGGGTGGTAGAGGTGGAGGGTGGTAGAGGTGGAGGGCGGGTGGTAGAGGTGGAGGGTGGTAGAGGTGGAGGGAGGGTGGTAGAGGTGGAGGGGGTGGTAGAGGTGGTAGAGGTGGAGGGAGGGTGGTAGAGGTGGATGGAGGGTGGTAGGGGTGGAGGGAGGGTGGTAGAGGTGGAGGGAGGGTGGTAGAGATGGAGGGTGGTAGAGATGGAGGGTGGTAGAGATGGAGGGTGGTAGAGGTGGAGGGTGGTAGAGATGGAGGGTGGTAGAGATGGAGGGAGGGTGGTAGAGATGGATGGTGGTAGAGATGGTGGTAGAGGTGGAGGGAGGTAGAGATGGAGGGAGGTAGAGATGGAGGGTGGTAGAGGTGGAGGGTGGTAGAGATGGAGGGTGGTAGAGGTGGATGGTGGTAGAGATGGAGGGAGGGTGGTAGAGGTGGAGGGTGGTAGAGATGGTGGTAGAGATGGAGGGAGGGTGGTAGAGATGGAGGGTGGTAGAGATGGATGGTGGTAGAGATGGAGGGTGGTAGAGGTGGAGGGTGGTAGAGATGGAGGGTGGTAGAGGTGGAGGGTGGTAGAGATGGATGGTGGTAGAGATGGAGGGTGGTAGAGATGGAGGGTGGTAGAGGTGGAGGGTGGTAGAGATGGAGGGTGGTAGAGGTGGAGGGTGGTAGAGATGGAGGGTGGTAGAGGTGGAGGGTGGTAGAGGTGGAGGGTGGTAGAGGTGGAGGGTGGTAGAGGTGGAGGGTGGTAGAGGTGGAGGGTGGTAGAGATGGAGGGTGGTAGAGATGGAGGGTGGTAGAGGTGGAGGGTGGTAGAGATGGAGGGTGGTAGAGGTGGAGGGTGGTAGAGGTGGAGGGTGGTAGAGATGGAGGGTGGTAGAGGTGGAGGGTGGTAGAGGTGGAGGGTGGTAGAGATGGAGGGTGGTAGAGGTGGAGGGTGGTAGAGATGGAGGGTGGTAGAGGTGGAGGGTGGTAGAGATGGAGGGTGGTAGAGGTGGAGGGAGGGTGGTAGAGGGAGGGTGGAGGGAGGGTGGTAGAGGTGGAGGGTGGTAGAGATGGAGGGTGGTAGAGATGGAGGGTGGTAGAGATGTGGAGGGTGGTAGAGATGGAGGGTGGTAGAGAGGGAGGGTGGAGGGTGGTAGAGGGAGGGTGGTAGAGGTGGAGGGTGGTAGAGATGGAGGGTGGTAGAGGTGGAGGGTGGTAGAGGTGGAGGGTGGTAGAGATGGAGGGTGGTAGAGGTGGAGGGTGGTAGAGGTGGAGGGTGGTAGAGATGGAGGGTGGTAGAGGTGGAGGGTGGTAGAGATGGAGGGTGGTAGAGGTGGAGGGTGGTAGAGGTGGAGGGTGGTAGAGATGGAGGGTGGTAGAGGTGGAGGGTGGTAGAGGTGGAGGGTGGTAGATGTGGTAGAGGTGGAGGGTTAGGGTTTGAAGAGGTGGAGTATGTGTATGTGCTTACGTGTGTTCGTGTGTTTATCAGTGGCAGGCAATGCTCTGTCTCACAACAGCATGGACAGTGAATTTCACAGCAGATTGCAGAGTCCCTGCCAGTGGTGTGTGACCAATCAAGGCACAGTGGGGTTTCAGGGGGGTTTCAGGGGGGTTGAGTTGGCGACACGACTACCTTTGTTGTTATTATTATTATTCAGGTGGAGATGTTAACGCAGCCTTTGGATTGGATTATTCCCTTCTCATTTAACTAATCACGGGTAATGCACAATAATCATGATATTAACAGTCCAATGATTGAAAGAGCTACCACCTCGACTGTTGTTTCACAGTCAAGCAGATTGTTAATGGACCGTTGTTAAACCAACAGACAGGCTGGTGGGGGTGAATGATTGATTCTATGCTTCATTGGAGGGTTCTATCTGGAAATGTCAGGTGTTGTTCTCTTCCCAATGATATGTAATATATGAATGAGAGCGTAATGCATATTTGATAGTCTTACATTATTCTGCCCCGTGATCTCCTAGGGTTCGTGGTGTCATGTCTTCTGCTCTAACTGAACCGATATGTTATACTAGGCTGTCATAGCCTACCGCTATGGACAGATTACAGAATGGCTTTCCATGGTCCGGGCTGGACCAGGCCAAGTACACAGGGCCATTCGAGGTGTGTTTAACGGTGTGTGTCTCAGAGAAAGACAGGGCGTCCTGGAGAGAGGAGGTTAGAATAACACACTCTGTGTCTCAGTGGGGGGCTGGTCTGATCCAATAAACCACTCTCCATCCCCCAGCTGTGACTAACGGCTAGACACACACACACACACGCAGACACGCACGCAGACACATACTTGCACACACACACACACACACACACACACACACACACACACACACACACACACACACACACACACACACACACACACACACACACACACACACACACACACACACACACACACACACACACACACACACACACACACACACACACACAGTGACCATCCCTCCCTCTGCCGCAGGAGCTTTCTTTGTCTCAGTTCAGCATAGCCCACACCAAGACACCCGCTTCAAATTAATTCAGAATAATACTGGGAGTATTAGGATTGATAGGACTACAATTTACCACTGAACTAATGGTAAGGAATCACTAAGTCTATTGGTAAGGAATCACTTAGTCTATTGATAAGGAATCACGTAGTCTATTGGTAAGGAATCACTAAGTCCATTGGTAAGGAATCACGTAGTCTATTGGTAAGGAATCACTAAGTCCATTGGTAAGGAATCACTTAGTCTAATGGTCAGGAATCACTTAGTCTAATGGCAATGAATCACTTAGTCTATTGGTAAGGAATCACGTAGTCTATTGGTAAGGAATCACGTAGTCTATTGGTAAGGAATCACTTAGTCTATTGGTAAGGAATCACTTAGTCTATTGGTAAGGAATCACTTAGTCTAATGGTAAGGAATCACGTAGTCTACTGGAAAGGAATCACTAAGTCCATTGGTAATGAATCACTTAGTCCATTGGTAAGGAATCACTAAGTCCATTGGTAAGGAATCACTAAGTCCATTGAATCACTAAATCCATTGGTAAGGAATCACTAAGTCTATTGGTAATGAATCACTAAGTCCATTGAATCACTAAATCCATTGGTAAGGAATCAGTAAGTCTATTGGTAAGGAATCACTAAGTCCATTGGTAAGGAATCACTTAGTCTAATGGTAATGAATCACTTAATCTAATGGTAAGGAATCACTAAGTCTATTGGTAATGAATCACTAAGTCCATTGGTAAGGAATCACTTAGTCTATTGGTAAGGAATCACTTAGTCTAATGGTAAGGAATCACTTAGTCTATTGGTAATGAACCACTAAGTCCATTGAATCACTAAGTCTAATGGTAAGGAATCACTAAGTCCATTGAATCACTAAGTCTATTGGTAAGGAATCACTAAGTCTAATGGTAAGGAATCACTAAGTCTAATGGTAAGGAATCACTAAGTCTATTGGTAAGGAATCACTAAGTCTATTGGTAAGGAATCACTAAGTCTATTGGTAAGGAATCACTAAGTCTTTTGGTAAGGAATCACTAAGTCTTTTGGTAAGGAATCACTAAGTCTAATGGTAAGGAATCACTAAGTCTAATGGTAAGGAATCACTAAGTCTATTGGTAAGGAATCACTAAGTCTAATGGTAAGGAATCACTAAGTCTAATGGTAATGAACCACTAAGTCCATTGAATCACTAAGTCTAATGGTAAGGAATCACTAAGTCCATTGAATCACTAAGTCTATTGGTAAGGAATCACTAAGTCTAATGGTAAGGAATCACTAAGTCTAATGGTAAGGAATCACTAAGTCTATTGGTAAGGAATCACTAAGTCTAATGGTAAGGAATCACTTAGTCTATTGGTAATGAACCACTAAGTCCATTGAATCACTAAGTCTAATGGTAAGGAATCACTAAGTCCATTGAATCACTAAGTCTATTGGTAAGGAATCACTAAGTCTAATGGTAAGGAATCACTAAGTCCATTGAATCACTAAGTCTAATGGTAAGGAATCACTAAGTCCATTGAATCACTAAGTCTATTGGTAAGGAATCACTAAGTCTAATGGTAAGGAATCACTAAGTCTAATGGTAAGGAATCACTAAGTCTATTGGTAAGGAATCACTAAGTCTATTGGTAAGGAATCACTAAGTCTATTGGTAAGGAATCACTAAGTCTTTTGGTAAGGAATCACTAAGTCTTTTGGTAAGGAATCACTAAGTCTAATGGTAAGGAATCACTAAGTCTAATGGTAAGGAATCACTAAGTCTATTGGTAAGGAATCACTAAGTATAATGGTAAGGAATCACTAAGTCTAATGGTAATGAACCACTAAGTCCATTGAATCACTAAGTCTAATGGTAAGGAATCACTAAGTCCATTGAATCACTAAGTCTATTGGTAAGGAATCACTAAGTCTAATGGTAAGGAATCACTAAGTCTAATGGTAAGGAATCACTAAGTCTATTGGTAAGGAATCACTAAGTCTATTGGTAAGGAATCACTAAGTCTATTGGTAAGGAATCACTAAGTCTAATGGTAAGGAATCACTTAGTCTATTGGTAATGAACCACTAAGTCCATTGAATCACTAAGTCTAATGGTAAGGAATCACTAAGTCCATTGAATCACTAAGTCTATTGGTAAGGAATCACTAAGTCTAATGGTAAGGAATCACTAAGTCCATTGAATCACTAAGTCTAATGGTAAGGAATCACTAAGTCTATTGGTAAGGAATCACTAAGTCTTTTGGTAAGGAATCACTAAGTCTTTTGGTAAGGAATCACTAAGTCTAATGGTAAGGAATCACTAAGTCTAATGGTAAGGAATCACTAAGTCTATTGGTAAGGATTCACTAAGTCTATTGGTAAGGAATCACTAAGTCTATTGGTAAGGAATCACTAAGTCTTTTGGTAAGGAATCACTAAGTCTTTTGGTAAGGAATCACTAAGTCTAATGGTAAGGAATCACTAAGTCCATTGAATCACTAAGTCTATTGGTAAGGAATCACTAAGTCTAATGGTAAGGAATCACTAAGTCTAATGGTAAGGAATCACTAAGTCTATTGGTAAGGAATCACTAAGTCTATTGGTAAGGAATCACTAAGTCTATTGGTAAGGAATCACTAAGTCTATTGGTAAGGAATCACTAAGTCTTTTGGTAAGGAATCACTAAGTCTAATGGTAAGGAATCACTAAGTCTAATGGTAAGGAATCACTAAGTCTAATGGTAAGGAATCACTAAGTCTAATGGTAAGGAATCACTAAGTCTAATGGTAAGGAATCACTAAGTCTAATGGTAAGGAATCACTAAGTCTATTGGTAAGGAATCACTAAGTCTAATGGTAAGTAATCACTAAGTCTAATGGTAAGGAATCACTAAGTCTAATGGTAAGGAATCACTACGTCTAATGGTAAGGAATCACTAAGTCTATTGGTAATGAACCACTAAGTCCATTGAATCACTAAGTCTAATGGTAAGGAATCACTAAGTCCATTGAATCACTAAGTCTATTGGTAAGGAATCACTAAGTCTAATGGTAAGGAATCACTAAGTCTAATGGTAAGGAATCACTAAGTCTATTGGTAAGGAATCACTAAGTCTATTGGTAAGGAATCACTAAGTCTATTGGTAAGGAATCACTAAGTCTTTCGGTAAGGAATCACTAAGTCTTTTGGTAAGGAATCACTAAGTCTTTTGGTAAGGAATCACTACGTCTAATGGTAAGGAATCACTAAGTCTAATGGTAAGGAATCACTAAGTCTATTGGTAAGGAATCACTAAGTCTATTGGTAAGGAATCACTAAGTCTATTGGTAAGGAATCACTAAGTCTATTGGTAAGGAATCACTAAGTCCATTGAATCACTAAGTCTATTGGTAAGGAATCACTAAGTCTAATGGTAAGGAATCACTAAGTCTAATGGTAAGGAATCACTAAGTCTATTGGTAAGGAATCACTAAGTCTATTGGTAAGGAATCACTAAGTCTATTGGTAAGGAATCTTTTGGTACTAAGTCTTTTGGAATAAGTCTAATGGTAAATCACTAAGTCTTTCACTAAGGGTAAGGAATCACTAAGTCTAATGGTAAGGAATCACTAAGTCTAATTGAATCACTAAGTCTATTGGTAAGGAATCACTAAGTCTAATGGTAAGGAATCACTAAGTCTAATGGTAAGGAATCACTAAGTCTATTGGTAAGGAATCACTAAGTCTAATGGTAAGGAATCACTAAGTCTAATGGTAAGGAATCACTAAGTCTATTGGTAAGGAATCACTAAGTCTAATGGTAAGGAATCACTAAGTCTAATGGTAAGGAATCACTAAGTCTAATGGTAAGGAATCACTAAGTCTTTTGGTAAGGAATCACTAAGTCTTTTGGTAAGGAATCACTAAGTCTAATGGTAAGGAATCACTACGTCTAATGGTAAGGAATCACTAAGTCTATTGGTAATGAACCACTAAGTCCATTGAATCACTAAGTCTAATGGTAAGGAATCACTAAGTCCATTGAATCACTAAGTCTATTGGTAAGGAATCACTAAGTCTAATGGTAAGGAATCACTAAGTCTAATGGTAAGGAATCACTAAGTCTATTGGTAAGCAATCACTAAGTCTATTGGTAAGGAATCACTAAGTCTATTGGTAAGGAATCACTAAGTCTAATGGTAAGGAATCACTTAGTCTATTGGTAATGAACCACTAAGTCCATTGAATCACTAAGTCTAATGGTAAGGAATCACTAAGTCCATTGAATCACTAAGTCTATTGGTAAGGAATCACTAAGTCTAATGGTAAGGAATCACTAAGTCTAATGGTAAGGAATCACTAAGTATATTGGTAAGGAATCACTAAGTCTATTGGTAAGGAATCACTAAGTCTATTGGTAAGGAATCACTAAGTCTTTTGGTAAGGAATCACTAAGTCTTTTGGTAAGGAATCACTAAGTCTAATGGTAAGGAATCACTACATCTAATGGTAAGGAATCACTAAGTCTAATGGTAAGGAATCACTAAGTCTAATGGTAAGGAATCACTAAGTCTAATGGTAAGGAATCACTAAGTCTAATGGTAAGGAATCACTAAGTCTTTTGGTAAGGAATCACTAAGTCTTTTGGTAAGGAATCACTACGTCTAATGGTAAGGAATCACTAAGTCTAATGGTAAGGAATCACTAAGTCTATTGGTAAGGAATCACTAAGTCTATTGGTAAGGAATCACTAAGTCTATTGGTAAGGAATCACTAAGTCTATTGGTAAGGAATCACTAAGTCTTTTGGTAAGGAATCACTAAGTCTATTGGTAAGGAATCACTAAGTCTTTTGGTAAAGAATCACTAAGTCTATTGGTAAGGAATCAAGGAACAATTATCTCAGAGCTAAAGATGATCGTTATGTTTTTTGGAATCTCACTGAAGAACAGTAATGTTGCTTCATTGTGTGCTGCTGTTGTAAAACAGCTTTTGATTACCCCTTATTTAACAGTACATTAAATAGCAGGGAGTGACTTTGAAATTACTTGTTAAAATGACAATTATCTAATAATGTGCATATTAATTACAACTAATTTCTGTGAGATTCGTTGATAGAATCGTAGGTTTGTACCATTTGGTACTGGGGAGTTACCAATGGTGTTGAATTATGAGAGGTTTGTTTTGTTTGACCATTCAGTAGTGGTATTGTGACATTATCTAGACAAATACTGCAGAGGATGTCTGGTTTTGTATCAGTGTATTATGATAAGGGAGAGTTGTTTTCTTTGACCGGTGTTTCCAGCATTATCCACTAGGTTTACTGCAGGTAGAAAATAGTAGGACGTGTTCTTTAACTGACACAAGCTGTCTCCAATCAGTCAATCAATCAATGTCTGGTTGTGCGTGAGTGTTTGATGCGGTATCAACCTAAGCCAGAGAAGGCGTAGCTCTGTGAATCTTAATCACACAAAGCCGATTATTTGGCAGTGAAAACTATTTGTAGATCAGTGATTATACACCTCACTTTGCTCAAGCTGATCCTCTCCAACTGACTGTGAAGTTGTAGCAAAAAAAAATGATCAATTAGGGGCAATTAAGGGACGTGTCAGATACACCGGATAAAAAAAACAAGGCCTTGCTCAAGGGCACAGACAGATTTTTCACCTTGTCGGCTCGGGTATTCGAATCAACAACCTGCAGCAAACCAAATGGTCAATGCTGGAAATTCCGGGTCAATGAAATAAATAAATAAAAACAACTGGCCCTACTTATATTGCAAGACTTTAACTTTGGCTTCAGCATGCTAGCAGGCATTAACCATTCTATAAACACACCCTCACTCTCTCTCCCTCTGCTTTCATTACTAATCTCCAAAGTGGTATCCCCACTGGGTTTTCGTCTCTTTTCTGCCTCCCCTTGGTCTTCACACGAACACTTTCCAAACCCATGCCAGCTTGGTCTAGGGGTTTTGCTGATTTTGCACAGTGGGGAGTAGCCTGGAGCACTGATGAAGGAGTGGGGTGAAATGCACACCTGCATTATGGCGTTTGTTGATAGTTGTGTCTGCGGTAGTAATGCCAAAAAGTTGCCGTTTTAAACTGGAAAACAACCCCCGAGATGATTTGAATGACTTCCAATATTTCGCTCGTTAAAATCCTACAGCGTAATCAAATGATTAGTCACATATTTAAATGACGTGCTGTGATGATTATACAAATATATGTATATATCAGATTATGATTATTAATAAATGAGACTGAAATTGACTAAAATGGCTCTCTGGCTTCACCTGCCTGAAATACACTCCATATAGTAGGAATAAAATATGGGATTTAGTGTTGCTGATGAAAAGAAAAGAAATAACCCAACTTTTTTCCTCCAAGCTCCAATGTTGGGTAGCGAACGGACCTAAAGGTGGTTTAGGGTATTATAGAGAGCTCAGACTCTGTCTCAGTAAGCCTGGGTCTCAGTCAAAAGCCTGTAGATCAGTTGCTCTGCCTCTGACTCCTGTCCCCTGCCTGCCTGCCTGCCTGCCTGCCTGTTTGCCTGCCTGCCTGCCTACCTGTTTGCCTGCCTGCCTGCCTGCCTGCCTGCCTGCCTGCCTGCCTGCCTGCCTGCCGCCTGCCGGCCTGCCTGTTTGCCTGCCTGTTTGCCTGCCTGCCTGCCTGCCTGCCTGCCTGCCTGCCTGCCTGCCTGCCTGCCACAGCTCCCACAGCTTTGTGGCACTGTACGGTGTCCATATTAGGATAAGTAAAACATAGATATAAATAACTAAATTGCTGAGATTTAGGCTGTCTATTATGAACACCCTAGCATTGCTCTGTTAGCATGGGTTAGTGCTACAATACACTGTGCTCATCTATCTACCTGTATGAATCATACTCTGCTCATTTTATCAGCTTTTGCTCCCCTGTCTGGTTTCTGGGTTACGTGAGGTTCTCTCTCTCTCTGTGTGTGTGTGTGTGTGTGTGTGTGTGTGTGTGTGTGTGTGTGTGTGTGTGTGTGTGTGTGTGTGTGTGTGTGTGTGTGTGTGTGTGTGTGTGTGTGTGTGTGTGTGTGTGTGTGTGTGTGTGTGTGTGTGTGTGTGTGTGTGTGTGTGTGTCCTGCTCAGTTGAAGCACTGCTGGAATTTCCACTTGGCTCTTTCAGCTTTCATTTCAAGCCTTTAGTGTGAGACAGACAGTTAAAAGCAGACACTTCTATTCCCAAATGAGGGCTAATAAGCTATCTCCTTCACACAGTTCCACACCCAAAATAATGACTCCCTCACATCTACTTCCTTCTGAGGTAGATGGGAAGGTTATGAACTCTGAACTCATCCTGAACATTCAATAGGCTGATCCTATAGCTGCTTGGACTGGACTTGATTATGATTTTCAACGTCATTTTGATCATACAGCTTCATACAGAAAGCATGTCTCTTTGTCTGTATGTTGTTGTTGTTGTTGTTGTTGTGGCATGTCCTTGTCCTTTTCCCGTACAGCTGCATTGTCACTGTTGATAGAATGAATATTCCCAAGGAGCCACCATGCAAGTCAGGCCAGACACTGCTCCCAGGGAGAGCAAGGAGCCACCATGCAAGTCAGGCCAGACACTGCTCCCAGGGAGTGCAAGGAGCCACCATGCAAGTCAGGCCAGACACTGCTCCCAGGGAGTGCAAGGAGCCACCATGCAAGTCAGGCCAGACACTGCTCCCAGGGAGAGCAAGGAGCCACCATGCAAGTCAGGCCAGACACTGCTCCCAGGGAGAGCAAGGAGCCACCATGCAAGTCAGGCCAGACACTGCTCCCAGGGAGAGCAAGGAGGCGCCATGCAAGTCAGGCCAGACACTGCTCCCAGGGAGTGCAAGGAGGCGCCATGCAAGTCAGGCCAGACACTGCTCCCAGGGAGGGCAAGGAGCCACCATGCAAGTCAGGCCAGACACTGCTCCCAGGGAGGGCAAGGAGCCACCATGCAAGTCAGGCCAGACACTGCTCCCAGGGAGGGCAAGGAGCCACCATGCAAGTCAGGCCAGACACTGCTCCCAGGGAGAGCAAGGAGCCACCATGCAAGTCAGGCCAGACACTGCTCCCATGGAGAGCAAGGAGCCACCATGCAAGTCAGGCCAGACACTGCTCCCAGGGAGTGCAAGGAGCCACCATGCAAGTCAGGCCAGACACTGCTCCCAGGGAGAGCAAGGAGCCACCATGCAAGTCAGGCCAGACACTGCTCCCAGGGAGTGCAAGGAGCCACCATGCAAGTCAGGCCAGACACTGCTCCCATGGAGAGCAAGGAGCCACCATGCAAGTCAGGCCAGACACTGCTCCCAGGGAGAGCAAGGAGCCACCATGCAAGTCAGGCCAGACACTGCTCCCAGGGAGAGCAAGGAGCCACCATGCAAGTCAGGCCAGACACTGCTCCCATGGAGAGCAAGGAGGCGCTGTGAATTTTCCATCAGAGCAGAACTAATAAGGAAAAGCATGTGACGGTAACCTAAGAAAAACACAGAATTTCCCTTTCGATGTCTGTAAATTCCATTCCCCTTAATGTGAAAGGGAAATAAAAAAAACAGTACATGTGATAGGTTTTGACATTTACGGTGCATGACGTAAACCTTTTGACAGGTTCAATTTACGAGAACTGTGGCAGTAACTATGGCATTCAGGAAATGTGATCAGTATCATAAATGAAGCTAGCTTCCTCCTGTCCTCTCTTTCACCTGGATCTTACCTCCCTCCTTCCTTCCCTCCTCACACAGTTTTCTCCTTGTGTCCATCTCAGGTTGAGTGGTTGAAGAACGAGGAGATCATTGACCCGGCTGATGACCGTAATTTCTACATCACCATTGACCACAACCTGATTATAAAGCAGGCCAGACTGTCGGACACGGCCAACTATACATGCGTGGCCAAGAACATTGTTGCCAAGAGGAGAAGTACCACTGCTACTGTTATTGTCTATGGTGAGTAGACTGTGTCTCTATAGACACCTGTTGTATGGTCAGTAGACTGTGTCTACACCTGAGCCTGTGTGTATCAAGCGTCTCAGAGTGGGAATGCTGATCCAGGATCAGTTTTCCCTTTTAGATCATAACAAATAAGATAATATGGGCAGGGGGAGGACCTGATCCTAGATCAGCATTCCTACGTTTTTGATTATGGGTCCTGATCTACAGTACATGGCCTCAGCTCTAATCAACTCTACCTCATTGATCCTCAATCTTAGCATCCTTCTCTCCCATCCCAAGATACAGTTGCAGAAACATTATGTACAAAATCATTTACAAATACCGCGAACCTCCCCCCACATAATAACACAATTGGTTAGGAGACCGTAAAGCGGCAGCCATCTCCTCCGGCGCCATTTTGAATAGGCCTCCTTCTCCATAACATAGACAGTCATCTTTACCAAACCACTATCAATCAACATAACCAGATCATCATTCTGTAACACAGAGACATGGTCTGTGTCCCAGATGACAGCCGATTCCCTACATACAGATGTAGGGTCTTAATTTGATCACCTGGTTGCCAGAGACCTTGACTGCAATGCTGAACATTTTAAAATTGTATTTGAGGTTTGTAATTTCCACTTTGAAATTTCAGACAACCCTACAAAAATGGCCATTAATTATAGTCCACATAATGTTTCACATTTCCTGTTGCTGCAGCATTATTTTCTTGCTGTAGTAAACTGGCTCAAATTAAGATCCTACATCTGCAGTGCACTATAAATGGAATAGGGTGCCATTTGAGATGATACTATGCTATTTATCACCCAGACAGTCATACCTGTCCACAATGCCGAACACAGACCAAACGATAAACTGACAAACCAATTACTGTACATTACCCCATAACCATAAACAACACTCATCGTCAGTCAACCATAGCACGCTTTCCCCCTAATCAGCACGATTAGCCAAGAAAACCTCCCTCTGCTCAATGTAATGAGCCTGCTCATCCAGCCAACATGCTCTCTGTAACATGCCTAATGTTCCCACCTGACCGTTACCAATTAAAACCCACCGATCCCGGGCCAGATCCTAAACGAGCCCGTGTGTGAGTGTGTTCCAAATGTCTGAGCACACAAGCCCAGGGTCCACAACAAAGAACCATGGCTTTGTCCCAATTATCTCTCATTCCTCACAAAGAGTGCTTTTTTCTTACTTTCCTTCCCTGATATGAAAGGAAACGACTGGTATAAGAAATGTGGTGGAAACTCCCACTAGCCCATGCCTCTACCAATCAAATGGTTTTAGATTTGTGGGAAGTAGTGAATGAGGGCCGTAGCCATAGTGACCGAATGTATCTGAACGTCAGGTTGTATCTGCATAGAGAAGCATATCTTCATGTCCTATGTTTTTTTACCCACAACACCACAATCACTTTACAGGAGCATATTGAACATCTTCTCTCGGTTATTCTTTTTCAGAGGACCAGCACCACTTCTGAGAGCTTATTTAATTTCCCATTTCTACCAGACATCAGGCTGAACACGTGTTTCACTGCAGGCCACTCAACTACAACTACAATTCAAATAACACCACAGCTGACACCACAGCACACCACTGCTGACACCACAGCTGTCACCGCACCACACCACTGCTGACACCACAGCTGTTACCGCACCACACCACTGCTGACACCGCACCACACCACTGCTGACACCACAGCTGTCACCGCACCACACCACTACTGACACCGCACCACACCACTACTGACACCACAGCGGTCACCGCACCACATCACAGTTTTCACCGCACCACACCACTGCTGACACCACAGCTGTCACCGCACCACACCACAGACACCACAGCTTCACCGCACCACACCACTGCTGACACCACAGCGGTCACCGCACCACACCACAGCTGTCACCACAGCAGTCCACACCACTACAGCTGTCACCGCACCACAGCTGCTCACCGCACCACACCACACACCACAGCTGTTCACCGCACCACACCACTACTGAGCACCACTGCTGACGTCACCGCACCACACCACTGCTGACACCACAGCACACCACTGCTGACACCACAGCTGTCACCGCACCACACCACTGCTGACACCACAGCACCGCAGCACACCACTGCTGACACCACACACACACCACTGACACCACAGCTGTCACCGCACCACACCACTACTGACACCGCACCGCACACCACTGCTGACACCACAGCACACCACTGCTGACACCACACACCACAGTTTTCACCGCTGTCACCGCACCACACCACTGCTGACACCACACTTTTCACCGCACCACACCACTGCTGACACCACAGCTGTCACCGCACCACACCACTGCTGTCACCACACCACACCACTGCTGACACCGCACCACACCACTGCTGACACCGCACCACACCACTGCTGACACCGCACCACACCACTACTGACACCGCAGCACACCACTGCTGACACCACAGCACACCACTGCTGACACCACAGCTGTCACCGCACCACACCACAGCTTTCACCGCACCACACCACTACTGACACCACAGCTGTCACCGCACCACACCACAGTTTTCACCGCACCACACCACTGCTGACACCACAGCACACCACTACTGACACCACAGCGGTCACTGCACCACACCACTACTGACACCGCAGCTGTCACCGCACCACACCACTGCTGTCACCGCACCACACCACTGCTGACACCGCACCACACCACTGCTGACACCGCACCACACCACTACTGACACCGCAGCACACCACTGCTGACACCACAGCACACCACTGCTGACACCACAGCGGTCACCGCACCACACCACAGTTTTCACCGCACCACACCACTGCTGACACCACAGCGGTCACCGCACCACACCACAGTTTTCACCTCACCACACCACTACTGACACCACAGCTGTCACCGCACCACACCACAGTTTTCACCGCACCACACCACAGAGGTCACCGCACCACACCACTGCTGACACCACAGCACACCACTGCTGACACCACAGCTGTCACCGCACCACACCACTGCTGACACCGCACCACACCACTGCTGACACCACAGCTGTCACCGCACCACACCACTACTGACACCGCAGCACACCACTGCTGACACCACAGCACACCACTGCTGACACCACAGCTGTCACCGCACCACACCACTGCTGACACCGCACCACACCACTGCTGACACCACAGCTGTCACCGCACCACACCACTGCTGTCACCGCACCACACCACTGCTGACACCGCACCACACCACTGCTGACACCGCACCACACCACTGCTGACACCGCACCACACCACTACTGACACCGCAGCTGTCACCGCACACACCACTGCTGACACCACAGCACACCACTGCTGACACCACAGCTGTCAGCGCACCACACCACAGTTTTCACCGCACCACACCACTACTGACACCACAGCTGTCACCGCACCACACCACAGTTTTCACCGCACCACACCACTGCTGACACCACAGCACACCACTACTGACACACCACTGCTGAGCGGTCACTGCACCACACCACAGTTTTCACTGACACACCACAGCTGTCACCACAGCACCACTGCTGACCACTGCTGTCACCGCACCACACCACTGCTGACACCGCACCACACCACTGCTGACACCGCTGTCACCGCACACACCACTACTGACACCGCAGCACACCACTGCTGACACCACAGCACACCACTGCTGACACCACAGCTGTCAGCGCACCACACCACAGTTTTCACCGCACCACACCACTACTGACAACACAGCTGTCACCGCACCACACCACAGTTTTCACCGCACCACACCACTGCTGACACCACAGCACACCACTACTGACACCACAGCGGTCACTGCACCACACCACTACTGACACCGCAGCTGTCACCGCACCACACCACTGCTGACACCACAGCACACCACTACTGACACCGCACCACACCACTACTGACACCACAGCGGTCACTGCACCACACCACTACTGACACCACAGCGGTCACCTCACCACACCACTACTGACACCACAGCGGTCACCTCACCACACCACAGCTGTCACCGCACCACACCACAGCTGTCACCACAGCCGTAACACCGCACCACACCACACCACTACTGACACCACAGCTGTCACCGCACCACACCACAGCTGTCACCGCACCACACCACTACTGACACCACAGCGGTCACCGCACCACACCACCACTGACACCACAGCTGTCACCGCACCACACCACCACTGACACCACAGCTGTTACCGCACCACACCACTGCTGACACCGCACCACACCACTGCTGACACCACAGCTGTTACCGCACCACACCACTACTGACACCACAGCTGTCACCGCACCACACCACTACTGACACCGCACCACACCACTACTGACACCACAGCGGTCACCGCACCACACCACAGTTTTCACCGCACCACACCACTGCTGACACCACAGCGGTCACCGCACCACACCACAGTTTTCACCGCACCACACCACTGCTGACACCACAGCGGTCACCGCACCACACCACAGTTTTCACCGCACCACACCACTACTGACACCACAGCTGTCACCGCACCACACCACAGTTTTCACCGCACCACACCACAGCGGTCACCGCACCACACCACTGCTGACACCACAGCACACCACTGCTGACACCACAGCTGTCACCGCACCACACCACTGCTGACACCGCACCACACCACTGCTGACACCACAGCACACCACTGCTGACACCACAGCTGTCACCGCACCACACCACTGCTGACACCGCACCACACCACTGCTGACACCACAGCACACCACTGCTGACACCACAGCTGTCACCGCACCACACCACTACTGACACCGCAGCACACCACTGCTGACACCACAGCACACCACTGCTGACACCACAGTTTTCACCGCACCACACCACTACTGACAACACAGCTGTCACCGCACCACACCACAGTTTTCACCGCACCACACCACTGCTGACACCACAGCACACCACTACTGACACCACAGCGGTCACTGCACCACACCACTGCTGACACCACAGCACACCACTACTGACACCGCAGCTGTCACCGCACCACACCACTGCTGACACCACAGCACACCACTACTGACACCGCACCACACCACTACTGACACCACAGCGGTCACTGCACCACACCACTACTGACACCACAGCGGTCACCTCACCACACCACTACTGACACCACAGCGGTCACCGCACCACACCACACTGACACCACAGCACCACACCACAGCTGTCACCACACCACTACTGACACCGCACACCACTGCTGACACCACAGCTGTCACACCACTACTGACACCACAGCTGTCACCGCACCACACCACTACTGACACCACAGCGGTCACCGCACCACACCACCACTGACACCACAGCTGTCACCGCACCACACCACCACTGACACCACAGCTGTCACCGCACCACACCACTGCTGACACCGCACCACACCACTGCTGACACAC